>NC_057800.1:636375448-636393205 GCF_018294505.1 Triticum aestivum | reverse complement strand
AAAAGAAGGGAGAGGAAGGAAGGGGGTGGTACGGCGAGGGAAGGCAGTTCGGCTGGGGATGTCATTTCATATTCCCGCCTTTGACGAGCTTCTCATGGGGCGGCAGTGTAGTAAAAAGAACATGAAAAAACACAAAAATGACCCTTTTCAAAAAGTTTTTACAAAAAATAAACCCGATTGAAATATTTCATAAAATGGCACATTTCAATGACGCCCTGATCAAGGGCGCCATGGGTCAGCGCTCACCTGCCATGTTGGAGCGGCTTGGGCGGAGTTGATGGAGAAAACCCCTAGGTCCGAGCGTGACGCCTCATGCCCGAGCTAGATGGCTATGATTCTTCTTCTCAATTCATCCTCCCCCTCTCTCCCCCCTTCCAAATCAGTCGCCAAAACTTGTCGATCAGAGCTTAAAAATGGTGGATTTTCTTCCCTTTCAATTTTCAAGGTATTCTCCTCCCTTTCTCCGTTTTTATTGGAATTTTTTGATTTGGAAAAACTCTAGTTCATCCTCTTTTTCCAAAGAGTAAAATGCATGCACGGTCCTAATTCTTTCACTAAAGTGTCGATTGAGTCCTAATTCTTTCAAAATGCATGTTTGGGGTCCTAATTCTTTTTTAAGTAGTTCATCCGAGGTCCTAATTCCGACTGACCATCGCCGACTATCCTGCGTGGCGCTTTGATCGCTGCCACGTGGACAAGAGGGCCCAGGCGGGAGCTTTCCTCGGACGGCGGTTGGGCATTTTATGCAATGCGGCCCTTGTATCATTGCTTTTTTTATTCCCTGTCCTTGGGTCTTCTTCCCTGCTCTCTCCCTCCCTTTGGCATCGTCGCCGCTGCATCACCATGTCTGTTGCCGCAAGCTCGTCTACCGGGAAGCTTCGAGGGAAGAAGGCTCTACAAGCATCGCTTGCACCTTCGGCAGTAGCCCTTCTCTCGTCGCCACAACCAGCGGGGGAGGCTACCATTTTCACCATGCCCTTGTTGTTGAAATAGGTCAACGATTCGTCTTGTGTCAAAATCAGATACAAATCCTGGCAGGGTTTTTCTACAAGTGCCCCGATTACAGTGTAAGATTGCATTTTTGATCAATTTTGTGTTTTGCTTATTTTTTCTTTTCATGTGCGTTTCTTGAAGGAAATATGCCCTAGAGGCAATAATAAAGTTGTTATTTTATATTTCCTTATATCATGATAAATGTATATTATTCATGCTAGAATTGTATTAACCGGAAACTTGATATATGTGTGGATACATAGACAAAACGCCGTGTCCCTAGTAAGCCTCTACTAGACTAGCTCGTTAATGAAAGATGGCTAAGTATCCTAACCATAGACATCTGTTGTCATTTGATGAACATGATCACATAATTAGGAGAATGATGTGATGGACAAAACCCATCCGTTAGCATATCATATTGATCGTTCGGTTTTATTGCTATTGCTTTCTTCATGTCATATACATATTTCTTTGACTATGAGATTATGCAACTCCCGAATACCGGAGGAATACCTTGTGTGCTATCAAACGTCACAACGTAATTGGGTGATTATAAAGATGCTCTACAGGTATCTTCGAAGGTGTTTGTTGGGTTGGCATAGATCGAGATTATGATTTGTCACTCCGAGTATCGAAGAGGTATCTCTGGGCCCTCTTGGTAATACACATCATAAGAAGCCTTGCAAGCAAAATGACTAATGAGTTAGTTGCGGATGATGTATTACGGAATGAGTAAAGAGACTTGCTGGTAACGAGATTGAACTAGGTATGAAGATACCGACGATCGAATCTTAGGCAAGTAACATACCGATGACAAAGGGAATAATGTATGTTGTCATTACGGTTTGACCGATAAAGATCTTCGTAAAATATGTAGGAGCCAATATGAGCATCCAGGTTCCGCTATTGGTTCTTGACCGGAGAAGTGTCTCGGTCATGTCTACATAGTTCTAGAACCCATAGGGTCCGCACGCTTAACGTTTGATGACGATATAGTATCATATGAGTTTTGTGATTTGGTCACCGAATGTTGTTCGGAGTCCCGGATGAGATAACAGACATGACGAGGAGTCTTGAAATGGTCGAGTGGTAAAGATTGATATATAGAACGATTGTATTCAGACACCGGAAGTGTTCCGGAGGGTATCGGGTACTTATCGGGTCACCAGAAGGTGTTTCGGGTACCCCGGCAATCCTATGGGCCATATGGGCCTTGTGAAGGAACACACCAGCCCACAAGGGCCTGGTGCGCCCTAAAAGGCAATAGGATGAGGAGAAGGAAATGGGGGAAGGGAAAGGAAAGTGTGGATTAGGATTCCCACTTCCTTCCCTCACCCCCTCTTTCCTTCCCCTTCATGCATACATGGAAAGGGGGGCAGGGCAAGGCAGGGCCCATAGGGGGCGGCGGCCAACCCTAGGGCGCCCCTGGCTGCCTCTCCTCCCCCTCCAACCTATATATATGTGGGGAGGGGTTCCTAGAACACACACCAACAATTGTTAGCCATGTGCGGCGCCCCCCTCCACAGTTTACGCCTCCGGTCATATCTTCTTAGTGCTTAGGCGAAGCCCTGCGCGGATCACTTCACCATCACCGTCACCACGCCGTCGTGCTGACAGAACTCATCATCTTCCTCGACACCTTTGCCGGATCAAGAGGACGAGGGATGTCGGTGTCAAAATCGGCGGATCTCGGGTAGGGGGTCCCAAACTGTGCATCTAGGACGGATGGTAACAGGAGGCAAGGAACACGATGTTTTACCCAGGTTTGGGCCCTCTTGATGGAGGTAAAACCCTACGTCCTGCTTGATTAATATTGATGATATGGGTAGTACAAGAGTAGATCTACCACGAGATCAAGGAGGCTAAACCCTAGAAGCTAGCCTATGGTATGATTGTTGTATGATGAAGTTGTCCTACGGACCTAAACCCTCTGGTTTATATAGACACCGGAGAGGGTTAGGGTTACACAAAGTTGGTTACAATGGTAGGAGATCTTGAATATCCGCATCGCCAAGCTTGCCTTCCACGCCAAGGAAAGTCCCATCCGGACACGGGACGAAGTCTTCAATCTTGTATCTTCATAGTCCTGGAGTCCGGCTGAAGGTATAGTACGGCTACCCGAACACCCCCTAATCCAGGACTCCCTCAGTAGCCCCTGAACCAGGCTTCAATGACGACGAGTCCGGCGCGCAGATTGTCTTCGGCATTGCAAGGCGGGTTCCTCCTCCAAATTCTTCATAAAAGTTTGTAAACACCAAGAGTAGTGTTCGGCTCTGCAAAATAAGTTTCCATGTATTGCCATAGAGAGAATAATATTAACACAAATCTAATCTGCTGACATATTCTGCAGCGTGACATCACACTACTGCCAAGCCTTTATTCGAATCGTTTTCACTTTTCCACCTCAGCGTGTTTTGCGAGGTGGTTTCCTTGGCACGTCTTGTTAAAGCAGAGATCGTGTCCCCCATTTACGGGATTCTCATCAATATGGACGTGGGTAACCCCACCGCGCCATTTATCACGGCGCTTGGGAGGCAAGCGAGTTTTACTAGGCTGGTGGAGACGCATAGTCGCATCCGTCCATATAAGGGGATAAGGATCCACCTTTTTACCTACGCCTTCTTCCTCCTTTGCCTATCCATCTTCTGCGCACCCGAGCTCCAGCGCCCAAGCCCGCACTTCCTACCTCAACCTTCTCCAACAATGTCCGGAGCGGGAGGCAAGTGGATGGTCTCCTCCATCACGGAGGGCCATGTCAAAAAGCTAAGGAAGGCCGGATACTTGTCCAAAGACATCGCGCACCGGCTTCCTGAGGAGGGGCAGCTTCTCCCCACCCCAAGGCCCCATGAGAGGGTAGTATTTCTTCCCCACTTCCTCCGCGGACTGGGTTTTCCTCTCCACCCATTTGTCCGCGGGCTCATGTTCTATTATGGCCTAGATTTCCATGATCTGGCCCCAAACTTCATCCTCAATATCTCGGCGTTTATCGTCGTGTGCGAGGCTTTCCTCTGCATCCGCCCCCATTTCGGCCTCTAGCTCAAGACCTTCAACGTCAAGCCAAAGGTGGTGCGCGGCAACCAGGCGGAGTGCGGAGGTGCCATGGCGGGCAAAATAGCCAACGTCCTATGGCTCGAGGGCTCCTTTGTGGAGACCTTGAAGGGGTGGCATTCAGGGTGGTTTTACATCACCGAGCCACGCGATCCGAAGTGGATCGCAGCCCCTGAATTCCGATCTGGACCCCCTACGCGGCTCACGTCCTGGAAGGAGACGGGCTTTTCATGGGGCGACGAAGAAGAGGTGACCAGACTGCAAAAATGCATCCAGTCCCTGGTGAACAAGCAGCTCAAGCTTGTCAACGTAGTCCAGGTCATGCTCGTCCGCCGGATCCTTCCGTGTCAAGAACAGGACTTCAATTTGTGGGAGTTCAACTCGGCGCAGCACCGAACTCTGAGTAGGCTCTTCGACACGACGTACGAAGATGCCTAGAAGGGGCTAACCAAAGGCGCCGAGGCTCCCACATCCGCCTCCGAAGACCACGGATTCAGCTCGCAGCGTCCTGTTGGTGAGGCAAGATATTTTCATCTTTCACAGGATGTTGAGTTTTTTCATAGTTTGACTCTATGCGGGATCTAAACTCCCTTACCTTTGACAGGATTGGCAGGCGAAGTCCGAACTGATTAACTGTCCGGCTCCCTTGCCCGAAGACCCAGCCCCTGCTCTCCTAGTGAAGCTGCTGGTTCCGGCACCTTATGTGGTGCCGGAGAAGAAGGCCAAGAAGAAGAAGGCCACGGGGACTCAAAAGAGTTCCCGGCATATAGTGGTGTCGGACTCGTCATCCGGCGAGGCCGAGACGCACTCCTCCCGTGAAGATGAGGAGGAGGAAGAAGAAACCTCTCCCCCTCCATCGGGGGGAGAAAAGAAGAGGAAGGCCACCCCAGTAGGGGAGGCCGAGGGGTCCAAGAAGAGGAAAACCCCTCCGCCGGGCTACGCCCCCGACGCCGACGAGGACGAAGAGGAGTGGCCGGACAGGGCCAAGTGTCTGGCGAAATTGTAAGTGGTCGGATACCAGAGTAACTCATGATATTCCTTTTGTTGCACAACTTACCCTAATGTTGAATATAATCATGCAGCCCGCCCAAGGACGGGCTCGACGAGTCGTCGGGCGGCTCCCTGGATTCATCGGACGTGAGTTCAGTTCCGCCCGCTGCCTCCCACTGTGCTGCGGATGACGCCGAAGTGGCGTCGCGACAAGCTCCGGGGCAAGAGGAGGTGGTCCAGGAGGAGCCGCGAGGCGACCTCCCGGACTCTAGGAGTAAAGGGGACAAGACCCCCCAGGGCTCCAAGTCCGGCTTTAAGCCGAACACCGCGCCGGAATCATCAACAGTTCCGGACCGCGGCAGGCGAACTCCTGCCAAGAGGAGCAAGCCTATTGAGCCGGCGTCCTCCGCCCAACTGGAGGCGCCGGACAATCTGCTGGAGGTGCTTAAGGGCGCCTCCATCGACGAGGAACACCGTACCATTATGAGTACGGTGGTCCAGAAGGTTCGGTCCGCCAAAAGCGGACTGACTGAAGCTTGTGCTAGCCTTCTAACAGGCTTCGAGGTAAGTAAAAATATGTAAACATATTACCGCATAGACAGTAGCCCCTGATGCTCTGTTTGGCATTCGGAAAGAAAAGCCGAATAGAGGATCTATTAAATATCGCAGGAGTCTAACTAAAAAGGAGTCAATATACGTATGCAGGCTTCACTGCTGGCCACCGCCGCACTGACTGCGGAGGTGGGTGCCCTGAAGCAGGGCCTCGAGCGGACTGAGCAAGAGCTCGGCCTTGCCAAATGGCAGCTCGAGGAGAAAGAAGGTAAGAGATACCTTATAGAAAAAATGCCTATAAGAAGATGCAATTGCAAAAAATGACAGGAGTATATTGCTTATTGTAGGGGCCACAACTGAGGTGGCGACCCTCAAGCAGGCGCTGTCCGAGGCTGAGAAGAAAGCGGCCACGGAGCGCACCGAGCGGGAGACATTTGAGGCGCAGGTCGGCGAGGTGCAGCAAGAGCTTCAGGCTCTCATGAAAAAACATGAGAGTTTGGAGCTTGACTCGAAGACGCGAGCGTCCGAGCTTGCTGCGGCCCTTAAAACTGCCAAATCTGCCAAGACCAAAGCCCAGAAGGCCCTCCAGGAATTGGATGCGGTAAAAAATATAGCGGCGGGTAAGGCATTCTCTATGCAAAGTAGATATATAAAAGTAAACTACTTGTTACTTACCCGAATTCGGAGCTCTCCAGGGGCATTCGCAGATCTTCCCCGCAGCGTATCCGATGCCGCCGCATTCTACCGAGCCGAGGAAGGCAGCTCGACGGAGAAGGTGTTCTGGTCTTAGTACGCTGAGGCCGGACACCCTGTGCCCTTGAGCAACCAGCTGAAGCAGCTGGTCGAGCTCCACAAGGCGGCCGAACAGGCCCTGAAGGGCTTCATAGTTTGGCTGTGGCCTGGAGAGGCCCTGCCTGGGAGCTACTTCGGACTGGTGCGGCGGCTGGTGGAGGCTTGTCCAAGGCTCGAGGTCATCAAGCACTCCGTCTGCATCTAAGGTGCCCGTAGGGCCCTTGCCCGTGCAAAGGTGCACTGGGGTAAGCTGGACGGTGAGAAGCTTGTGAGGAACGGGCCGCCGCCGGGGAAGGAGCATCGCAAGCCCGAGAACTATTACAAGGATGTTCTGGCTGGTGCCCGCCTTATGGCGGATGAATGTACCAAGGATGTAATTTTTGAATGAACTCGCTCGTGTTATCCTGTGCGCTGAAAACTTGTTCATATGCGCTAAGCAATGCTTGAATTTAAAATATTACTTTCTATGCGGCCGCTTATCAAAAAATTGAGAGATGGCCAGTCGTCGGCTTCTGCCCCCATGCCACTAGTGCTGGGGTGTTTGGGATAAACCTGAGCACTCTTTTTCCCATGATTGGGTCCGTCGAGGGAGGCGCTCAGCACAACGAACAAGGCAATCGGACTATAATGCTTGAACACTCTCACTTAGCCATAGAACTCTATAATTTTAAATTTCGGCGAAGCCCCTAGTATTCGGAAGACCGAGTTCGGGGTGCTATCCACGCCTTGGCCGGACAAAGCCGGTTCCTCGCTCGAAGCGGCATAAGTCTTTAAGGACTCAAAAAACCTCTCGAACAGCGACCGGTCTCTCGCCTCATCATGACAGTCAGTTTTAGCTTTCTCTACTGAGGTGCTCAGCCCAGCTCAACTGGGGCACAATCGCAGTAGTTCTCCTAGTGCTACCTTAGCCAATATAGCGGAACGTAAGGCACCAAAACATAGGAGCCAGGCAAACCCATCTATTGACCCAAATCATGATTCGGAGCCGATGCATATAGTGCTATAAGTTCGGGGTGCCGCACTTGTGAAAGTGTACGGACTTCTCACGCCATATTGATGGGTACTGAAGCCCCTGGCGTATTTTTGCCGTATCACAGTGTACGGATGCAACATGTTATTAATAAACATGTATATAAAAAGAGGATAATGCAAAAAATAGACAAAAAGCTATGCATTGTTTATAGAAAGGCTGCTATGAAAGCGGAACGATACAAATAGTGCGATAAGCAAAAGAAATTGGACTATTTAACATGTCCTGGCCAGGGGCAGGCTGCGGAATTGTATTAAAAAACAGGTATACTACTCCCAATAGAGACCACCTAGAAGTTCCATAATGCGGCGTGGCTTGTCTGCGTTCCTGGATCTTGCATCGTTTGTGCGGCAGTTGAATTGCCGAACGGGTCGTCCAAAGTATGGAGTCCTGAGAGTAAGAAAAAAAGGAATCTAGCAGCCCCTGGTGCGGTTTAAGCCGTATTTCGGGCGTGCCGTGATAGTGCCCCTTCCCGTGTGCCCATGGTATTTCAAGAGCGTAGTTATGTACGCGAAGCACTGGTTTCGCTATATCGCAAGGGCTAGGGTTGGGGCCGCATGGCTACGCTAGCTCAGAACGTGCCAAGCGGTCTTGTTGTAGGGTACTCCGGGCGCGCTTGACAATGTCCGGCTTTTTGAAGGCCGAACTAGAGAACTGCCTAGAGAGGCTGCTTTGTACTTCTGCTGCGAGCGCTGCCATGTGCTCCTCCGTTCGGAGGGAGCGTTCAGTGTTCCCATTAACCGTGATTACTCCTCTAGGGCCTGGCATCTTGAGCTTGAGGTATGCATAGTGCGGTACCGCGTTGAATTTTGCGAATGCGGTTCGCCCGAGCAGTGCGTGATAGCCACTACAGAGTGGGACTATGTCGAAGATTAACTCCTCGCTTCGGAAGTTATCCGGAGATCCGAAGACCACTTCTAGTGTGACTGAGCCTGTATAGTTGGCTTCTACACCTGGTATGACGCCTTTAAAGGTCGTTTTGGTGGGCTTGATCCTTAAGGGATCTATGCCCATTTTTCGCACTGTATCCTGGTAAAGCAGGTTCATGCTGCCGCCGCCGTCCATGAGGACTCTTGTGATATGAAATCCGTCAATGATTGGGTCTAGAACCAATGCGGCGAAGCCGCCGTGGTGGATGCTAGTGGGGTGGTCCCTTCGATCAAAGGTGATCAGGCAGGAGGACCATGGGTTGAACTTTGGGGCGACTGGCTCTATCGCATATACGTCCCGTAATGCACGCTTCTGCTCCCTCTTGGGGATGTGGGTTGCATATATCATGTTCACCGTCTGTACTTGCGGGGGAAATCCCTTCTGTCCACTGTTGTTCGGAGGCCTGGGCTCCTCCTCGTCGTTGCTATGCAGCCCCTTGTCTTTGTTTTCGGCTCTTAACTTGCCTGCCTGCTTGAACACCCAACAGTCCCTGTTGGTGTGATTGGCTGGCTTTTCGGGGGTGCCATGTATTTGGCATAAGCGGTCGAGTATTCGGTCCAAACTGGACGGGCCCTGAGTATTTCTTTTGAATGGCTTTTTCCGTTGACCGGATTTGTAGCCTCAGAATCCGGCATTAACTGCCGTATCCTCGTTGTTGTCGCTGGTAATGCGGCGCTTTTGTTTGTTCCGACGCGACCTGTCACTTTTGTCCTTGGTATTCGAATTACCAGGGTTCTTGGTTAAGTTGTTGTTGCGAGCTAGCCAGCTGTCTTCTCCCGCGCAAAAGCGGGTCATGAGTGTCGTGAGGGCTGCCATAGATTTTGGCTTTTCCTGTCCCAGGTGCCGGGCAAGCCACTCATCGCGGATATTATGCTTGAAGGCCGCTAAGGCCTCTGCGTCCGGACAGTCGACTATCTGGTTTTTCTTTGTTAGGAACCGTGTCCAGAATTACCGGGCCGATTCCTCTGGCTGCTGAATTATGTGGCTTAGGTCATCGGCGTCCGGTGGTCGCACATAAGTGCCCTGGAAGTTGTCAAGGAATGCGGCTTCCAGGTCCTCCCAAGAACCGATTGAGTCTGCTGGCAAGCTGTTGAGCCAATGCCGGGCCGGTCCCTTAAGTTTGAGTGGGAGGTATTTGATGGCATGTAGATCATCACCGCGGGCCATGTGGATATGAAGGAGATAATCCTCGATCCATACCGCAGGATCTGTTGTGCCATCGTACGATTTGATGTTTACGGGTTTGAAGCCCTCAGGGATTTTATGATCCATTACTTCATCTGTGAAGCATAGTGGGTGTGCGGCGCCTCTGTATTGGGCTATATCACGACGCAACTCGAAGGAGCTTTGTCTGTTGAGTTCGGCCCGACCGGATTCATTGCATCTGGAGTGACGATCACTGTCACGTGCAGTGGGGCGCCTGCGCGATCCGTAGATCGATCTTGTTTGCCTTGCCTTGTCCTCCAGTACTCTTGGAGGGGCGTTCGAGTTCATACTCTTCGGCTGCAAGGACTTCAGTCCATCTGCCAGCTAGCAAATCTTGATCAGCTCTAAGCTGTTGCTGCTTTTTCTTGAGGCTGCTTGCCGTGGCTGTAAGCCTGCGTTTAAAACGCTCTTGTTCGGCAGGATCCTCTGGCACGACGAACTCATCGTTGTCGAGGCTTGCCTCGTCTTCGGAGGGAGGCGTATAATTATCGTCCTCAACCTCTTGGTCCGCCACCCTCTCGTGAGGGCTGGCTTCTCTGTCCTCCTGTGCTGAATCTTGCTGGAGGGGGTGTTCTTCGGCGCTATCTGAAGTAGTATTATCTCCCGTGCCGGAATCACCGTTTTTGCTTTGGCGGGATTTAGAGCGGCGCCGCTGACGCCGGCGCTTGGGCTGTTTCTTAGAGGTATCGTCTCCCGCTGTTCCATCTCCATCTCCGTCCTTTGGAGTGTCCACCATATATATGTCATATGACGAGGTGGCCTTCCAGCACCCTACAGGTGCTGGTTCTTGTTCGTCTCCTGCATCGTCGTCCATGCCGTCGATGTCTTCGGAGTCGAAGTCAAGCATGTCGGATAAGTCATCGACAGTGGCTACGAAGTGGGTGGTGGGTGGGTTTTGAATTTCTTCATCGTCCGTATCCCAACCTTGCTGACCGTAGTCCGGCCAGGGCTCTCCTGATAAAGAGAGAGACTTTAGAGAATTCAGGATGTTGCCGAAGGGTGAGTGCTGAAAGATGTCCGCGGCGGTGAACTCCATTATCGGTGCCCAATCGGATTCGATCGGTAGGGGCGTGGGGGGCTCGGAGTTCGGAGAGGAATCCGGCTCCTCGGAGTCACGGGCCATGCGGAGTGCGGGGCTGGAGTTCGGTTCGATCGCCTCTAAGATCGCAGCCCCTGAGGCAGCGTCCAACCGCTGATCCTCGATCAGCGCAGTAGGCTCCGAATCAATGGTCGGAACCGGTGCGCGTGCGGCCTCCAAATCGCTGTTCGGCGGCAGAGCTATATCATGCCCATCGAGACAGTGTGGCGCGCTTGGCTGTGGCTCGAATCCGTCGAAGATCAAGTCCCCGCAGATGTCAGTCATGTAGTTTAGGCTTCCAAACCTGACCTGATGGCCAGGGGCGTAGCTTTCGATCTGCTCAAGGTGGCCAAGCGAATTGGCCCGCAGTGCGAAGCCACCGAAGACGAAGATCTGTCCGGGGAGAAAAGTCTCACCCTGGACTGCATCGCTGTTGATGATCGAAGGAGCCATCGGGCCTAAAAGCGACGACACAGAGAAACTCTCAATGAAAGCACCAATGTCGGTGTCAAAACCGGCGGATCTCGGGTAGGGGGTCCCGAACTGTGCGTCTAGGCCGGATGGTAACAGGAGGCAAGGAACACGATGTTTTACCCAGGTTCGGGCCCTCTTGATGGAGGTAAAACCCTACGTCCTGCTTGATTAATATTGATGATATGGGTAGTACAAGAGTAGATCTACCATGAGATCAAGGAGGCTAAACCCTAGAAGCTAGCCTATGGTATGATTGTTGTATGATGAAGTTGTCCTACGGACCTAAACCCTCCGGTTTATATAGGCACCGAAGAGGGTTAGGGTTACACAAAGTCGGTTACAATGGTAGGAGATCTTGAATATCCGCATCGCCAAGCTTGCCTTCCACGCCAAGGAAAGTCCCATCCGGACACGGGACGAAGTCTTCAATCTTGTATCTTCATAGTCCTGGAGTCCAGCTGAAGGTATAGTCCGGCTACCCGAACACCCCCTAATCCAGGACTCCCTCAAGGGACGTCATCGAGCTGAACGTGGGCAGAACTCGGAGGTGCCGTACGTTCGGTGCTTGATCGGTCGGATCTAGAAGAAGTTTGACTACATCAACCGCGTTGTCAAACGCTTCCGTTTTCGGTCTACGAGGGTACTATTGGGGAACATAGTAATTTCAAAATTTTCCTACGCACACACAGGATCATGGTGATGCATAGCAACGAGAGGGAAGAGTGTGTCCACGTACCCTCGTAAACCAAAAGTGGAAGCGGAAGCACAACACGGTTGATGTAGTCGTACGTCTTCACGATTCGACTGATCCAAGTACCGGACGCACGGCACCTCCGAGTTCAGCACACGTTCAGCTCGATGACGTCCCACGAACTCCGATCTAGCAGAGCTTCACGGGAGAGTTTCGTCAGCACGACGGTGTGATGATGGTGATGATGATGCTACCGACGCAGGGCTTCGCCTAAGCACCGCTACGATATGATCGAGGTGGATTATGGTGGAGGGGGCACCGCACACGGCTGGGAGAGATCAACAGATCAACTTGTGTGTCTAGAGGTGCCCCTGCCCCCATATATAAAGGAGCAAGGGGGAGGCCGGCCGGGCCCTGTAAGCGCGCCAGGAGGAGGATTCCTCCTCCTAGTAGGAGTAGGACTCCCCTCTTTCCTACTCCTACTAGGAGGGGGAAAGGAAGGGGGAGGGAGAAGGAAAGGGGGGCGCCGCCCCCCTCTCCTAGTCCAATTCGGACCAGAGGGGGAGGGGCGCGCGGCCTGCCCTAGGCCAGCCCTCTCTCTCTCTCCACTAAGGCCCATAAAGCCCACTATTTCTCCCCGGGGGGGGGGGGGGGTTCCGGTAACCCTCCGACACTCCGGTTTTCTCCGAAACCACCCGGAACACTTACGGTGTCCGAATATAGTTGTCCAATATATCGATCTTTACGTCTCGACCATTTCGAGACTCCTCGTCATGTCCGTGATCATATTCGGGACTCCGAACTACCTTTAGTACATCAAAACACGAAAACTCATACTACCGATCGTCACCGAACTTTAAGCGTGCAGACCCTACGGGTTCGAGAACTATGTAGACATGACCGAGACACGTATCCGGTTAATAACCAATAGCGGAACATGGATGCTCATATTGGCTCCCACATATTATACGAAGATCTTTTATCGGTCAAACCGCATAACAACATACGTTGTTCCCTTTGTCATCGGTATGTTACTTGCCCGAGATTCGATCGTCGGTATCTCAATACCTAGTTCAATCTCATTACCGGCAAGTCTCTTTACTTGTTCCGTAATGCATCATCCCGCAACTAACTCATTAGTTGCATTGTTTGCAAGGCTTATAGTGATGTGCATTACCAAGAGGGCCCAGAGATACCTCTCCGACAATCAGAGTGACAAATCCTATTCTTGATCTACGCCAACTCAACAAGTACCATCAGAGACACCTGTAGAGCACCTTTATAATCACCCAGTTACATTGTGACGTTTGGTAGCACACAAAGTGTTCCTCCGGTAGTCGAGAGTTGCGTAATCTCATAGTCATAGGAACATGTATAAGTCATGAAGAAAGCAATAGCAACAAACTAAATGATCATCGTGCTAAGCTAACGGATGGGTCACGTCAATCACATCATTCTCTAATGATGTGATCCCTTTAATCAAATGACAACTCATGTCTATTGTTAGGAAACATAACCATCATTGGTTCAACGAGCAAGTCAAGTAGAGGCAAACTAGTGACACTCTGTTTGTCTATGTATTCACACATGTACTAAGTTTCCGGTTAATACAATTGTAGCATGAATAATAAACATTTATCATGATATAAGGAAATAAATAATAACTTTATTATTGCCTCTAGGGCATATTTCATTCAGTCTCCCACTTGCACTAGAGTCAATAATCTAGTTCACATCTTTATGTGATTAGTTCACATCTCCATGTGACTAATTCCCAAAGGGTTTACTAGAGTCAATAATCTAGTTCACATTGCTATGTGATTAACACCCAAAGAGTGATCATGTTTTGCTTGTGAGAAAAGTTTAGTCTACGGGTCTGCAACATTCAGATCTGTATGTATTTCGAAAATTTCTATGTCTACAATGCTCTGCACGGAGCTACTCTAGATAATTGCTCCCACTTTCAATATGTATCCAGATTGAGACTTAGAGTCATCTAGATCGATGTAAAAAGCTTGCATCGACGTAACTCTTTACGACGAACTCTTTTATCACCTCCATAACCGAGAAATATTTCCTTAGTCCTCTAAGGATAATTTTGACCGTTGTCCAGTGATCTACTCCTAGATCACTATTGTACTCCCTCGCTAGAATCATGCTAAGGTATACAATAGGACTGGTAAACAGCATAGCATACTTTATAGAACCTATGACTGAGGCATAGGGAATGACTTTTCATTCTCTTTCTATTTTCTGCCGTGGTCGGGTTTTGAGTCTTTACTCAACTTCACACCTTGCAACACAGGCAAGAACTCCTTCTTTGACTGTTCCATTTTGAACTACTTCAAAATCTTGTCAGGGTATGTACTCATTGAAAAAACTTACCAAGCATCTTGATCTATCTCTATAGATCTTGATGCTCAATGTGTAAGCATCTTCACCAAGGTCTTTCATTGAAAAACTCTTATTCAAATATCCTTTTATGCTATCCAGAAATTCTATATCATTTCCAATCAACAACATGTAATCCACATATAATATTAGAAATGCTACAGAGCTCCCACTCACTTTCTTGTAAATACAGGCTTCTCCAAAAGTCTGTATAAAACCATATGCTTTGATCACATCATCAAAATGTTTATTCCTACCCCGAGAGGCTTGCACCAGTCCATAAATGGATCGCTAGAGCTTGCACACTTTGTTAGCACCATTTGGATCGATAAAACCTTCAGGTTGCATCATATACAACTCTTCTTCCAGAAATCCATTCAGGAATGCAGTCTTTACATCCATTTGCCAAATTTCATAATCATAAAATGCGGCAATAGCTAACATGATTTGGACGGACTTAAGCATCGCTACGGGTGAGAAGGTCTCATCGTAGTCAACTCCTTGAACTTGTCGAAAACCTTTCGCAACAAGTCAAGCTTTGTAGATCATCATCTGTCTTCTTCTTGAAGATCCATTTATTCTCGATGGCTTGCCGATCATCGGGCAAGTCAACCAAAGTCCACACTTTGTTCTCATACATGGATCCCATCTCATATTTCATGGCCTCAAGCCATTTTGCGGAATCTGGGCTCATCATCGCTTCCTCATAGTTCGTAGGTTCGTCATGGTCTAGTAACATGACCTCCAGAACAGGATTACCGTACCACTCTGGTGCGGATCTTACTCTGGTTGACCTACGAGGTTTGGTAGTAACTTGATCTAAAGTTTCATGATCATCATCATTAGCTTCCTCACTAATTGGTGTAGGTGTTACAGGAGCCAGTTTCTGTGATGAACTACTTTCCAATAAGGGAGCAGGTACATTTACCTCATCAAGTTCTACTTTCCTCCCACTCACTTCTTTTGAGAGAAACTCCTTCTCTAGAAAGGATCCATTCTTAGCAACAAAAGTCTTGCCTTCGGATCTGTGATAGAAGGTGTACCCAACTGTTTCTTTTGGGTATCATATGAAGACACATTTCTCCGATTTGGGTTTGAGCTTATCGGGTTGAAGCTTTTTCACATAAGCGTCGCAGCCCCAAACTTTAAGAAACGACAACTTTGGTTTCTTGCCAAACCACAGTTCAAAAGGAGTCGTCTCAACGGGTTTAGATGGTTCCCTATTTAACATGAATGCATATTTCTCTAATGCATAACCCCAAAACAATAGCGGTAAATCAGTAAGAGACGTCATAGATTGCACCATATCTAGTAAAGTGTGATTACAACGTTCGGACACACCATTACGCTGTGGTGTTCCAGGTGGCGTGAGTTTGTGAAACTATTCCACATTGTTTTAGTTGAAGACCAAACTCGTAACTCAAATATTTGTTTCTGCGATCAGATCGTAGAAATTTTATTTTCTTGTTACGATGATTTTCCACTTCACTCTGAAATTCTTTGAACTTTTCAAATGTTTCAGACTTATGTTTCATCAAGTAGATATACCCATATCTGCTCAAATCATCTGTGAAGGTCATTGTCGGTGTCAAAACCGGCGGATCTCGGGTAGGGGGTCCCGAACTATGCGTCTAAGGCGGATGGTAACAGGAGGCAGGGGACACAATGTTTTACCCAGGTTCGGGCCCTCTTGATGGAGGTAAAACACTACGTCCTGCTTGATTAATATTGATGATATGGATAGTACAAGAGTAGATCTACCATGAGATCGGAGAGGCTAAACCCTAGAAGCTAGCCTATGGTATGATTGTATGTTGTCCTACGGACTAAAACCCTCCGGTTTATATAGACACTGGAGAGGTTAGGGTTACACAAGGTCGGTTACAAAGGAGGAGATACACATATCCGTATTGCCTAGCTTGCCTCCCACGCCAAGTAGAGTCCCATCCGGACACGAGACGAAGTCTTCAATCCTGTATCTTCATAGTCTAACAGTCCGGCCAATGGATATAGTCCGGCTGTCCGGAGACCCCCTTATCCAGGACTCCCACAGTAGCCCCTGAACTAGGCTTTCAATGATGATGAGTCCGGCGCGCAGTAGTGTCTTCGGCATTGCAAGGCGGGTTCCTCCTCCGAATACACCACGGAAGAATTTGAATACAAGGATAGTGTCCGACCCTTCAAAATAAGTTCCATATACCACCGTAGAGAGAATAGTATTTCCACAAATCCAATTTGCTCACTTGTTTTGGCAACACGACATTATGTCACGGCCCGGTGATTATTCGAACCGTTTCTTTTAACTAGCCCCGCACATAACGCAAGGCAGTTTTTTGACACGTCTCGTCAAAGCAAAGATCTTGTCCCCTTATCACGGGATTCTCATCAATACGGGCGTGGGTAACCCAACCGCATCTAGGACTCCTAGATTATAGGCAAGCCCCAAACGACGGAGAGGACGCTTGGTATTCACCCTCTTTATAAAGGGCCAAGGCTTTCACTTTTTTCCCTCCCGTGCCCAATCGAATCCTTCCCCCGCCTCGAGTTCTAACACCCAAAGCCTAGGTCAGGTGCTCCGGATCTTCAACCATGTCCGGATCCAGCCTTCAAGGCCGATGGATGCCCTCCTCCGTTACGGAAGAAGATATCAAGAAATTGAGGGAGGCCAGATATCTGACCGCCGAAGTCTCGCATCGGCTGCCTGCCCGAGGGCAGGTCGTCCCTACTCTTGAACCCAACGAAGACGTCGTGTTCATCTCCCACTTCCTCTGAGGTCTAGGCCTCGCTCTGGATCCCTTCGTAAGGGGTTTGATGTTTTACTATGGGCTAGACTTCCACGATCTAGCCCCGGACTCCTTTCTTCACATCTCGGCATTTATTGTCGTGTGTGAGGCCTTCTTTCGTGTTACCCCTCATTTTGGCCTGTGGCTCAAAACTTTTGATGTGAAGCCGAAGACAATCGAGGGATAGCACGCAGCGTGCGGAGGAGCATTAATAAGCAAGATTGCAGGAGCTCCGTGGCCAAAAGGTTCCTTTCTAGAGGTGTCCGGATTATGGCAACGGGAGTGGTTTTACATCATAGCTCCCAGAAGTGCCAAGTGGGTGGCTCCCCCCACTTTCCGCTCGGGCCCCCCACCACAACTGATGTCATGGATTAGCAGAGGGCTGAGCTGGGGTCCAGCCAAGGACGTTCCTATACTACAAAGCCGCATTCAAGATCTCTTCAAGGGAGATTTTAATTTGGTCATGGTAATGCAAGTCATGCTGGTTCGTCGAGTCCAGCCTTGCAAACACCGGCCCCTTTGCTTGTGGGAGTTCAACCCAGAAGGACCGCGCACTATTCAAAGCTTCCTCGGCCTAACGCACGAGGAGATGTACAAGTCATTCTTTGGACCTCAAATAGAGTGTCCGGATACTACCGAGGACGTGGGCCTGAGTAGCAACCGCGCCACTGAACAAGTAAGTAATCCTCTAGCCGGACACACCGTCTTTTATTTACCATGACGTCATTCCTGAGAAATCGCCCTTTGACCAGGACTGGCTAACAAAGGCGAAGATGATTCAGTGTTCGGCCCCCTC
>NC_057800.1:636313317-636375119 GCF_018294505.1 Triticum aestivum | reverse complement strand
TGCCACACAAAGTCCGCGTGGGGATCGGCCCTCCAACGAGTCGTAAGTGATCAAAAAAATACTTTAATAGTGAAGGTATACTACCTTTCCTCTCAGGAAAATAATCGAAGCATATATCTTGCACTTCGGACCTGAGCCCTTCTCAGCTGAGCTCGTCTTTGGGGGATCTTCTTCCGGAGATGATGGAGAGCGAAACGCCTCCCCCGGACTCCCCCGCTCAAGAAGCGGGCGACCTCAAAGTGTCGTCACGGAGGGCCTCTCCGGATCCGGTGAGGCCAGAAGATAATCCCATAGTCACCCGAAGTCCCCAGCGTCCGGCTCTCGAAGAGAGCAAACAAAAGAGGTCGGCACCATCTGGTATGTGGTCGGACATTCTGAGGGAGCTATTGGAGCGAGCGGCCATCTCAGAATAACACCGTACGTTGATGGGTACGGTGATGGAAAGAATTTCGTCCACCGAAAGAGGATTACATGAAGCCTTTATGAGTCTACTGACGGGCTTTGAGGTACGTGAAATGATATACTTTTTGATAGTACCGCACATGTTAGGTGTGCCCTGTGTAGATAGTAGCCCCTGAGACTCTGGTTGTCGTCGAGAACGGCGGCTGACAGAGGATCATAGTCCCAGGTAATAACCAATACTGCCTTTATGTGCAGGTGGTGGAAGCTCCGGTGGCTAGCCGGACTAATGAGTTTGCTGAACTAAAGCGGCAACTGGATGCGGCAGACGCCGACATTGAGCTTGTTAACAAGCAGCTTGACGAGTCACAGGGTAAGTAATGTTTTCTGGTGAATGTCACATAATAAGAGCAGGATGATGCCAGTATCTTTAATATGTTGTGACTGCAGACGGAGCTGCCACCGTGGAGACCCTTCAGGCGGAACTTACCCGAGCCAAGGAACAAGCAAGAGTGAGTAATGCGGCTGCTTTGAAGGCGGACGTAGAGTTAAGAGCCGAGAAGGCCGCGCATTGCGAAAGCAAAGAGAAGATGGCCAAGATGGCCGTAGAATTAAAAGACACTGCCGACCGTTGCCAGTTCCTTGAAGAAGAGAACCGAGTGAAGGCAGCGGACCTTGGAAAGGCCATGGTGGAGACCAAAGACACTCACTCTACTATGAGGGCGAAGAAGGAGGAGCCGCGCGAAGCCGGGGATATTGCGGCTGGGAAGCCCTTTCTGCTGCAGAGGAAGTTCGGAGATCCACGGTATGCCCCTCTGGATTGGCTGTGGAGTTCGGCAGACGCATATATGGACTTGGCGGCAAGCGCTGTCGATGCGGTCGAATACTTCTGAGATCAGACAGATCGTGAAGTGGACAAGCTATTCTGGTCGCAATTTAACGTTCCAGAGCATCCGCTTCCCTTGACTGATCAACTAGCCGAATGGGCCAAACTTAATAGGTTGTCCGGACTTGCCATGAGGTCCGTCATAGATCATTTGTGTCCGGAGAAGCCGAAGCCAAACAGCTATTTCAGCTTAGTGCAGCAGTTCCTTGGTGCGGTGCCGCGCATCAATGCGATGAAGAGGTCGGCGTGCATAGAAGGCTCGCGGATGGCCTTTGCCCGTGTCAAGGCATACTGGGCGGAGATGGATGCTGCCACTGTTGCGGCGCAAGGTTCGACCATAGGCCGAGTAGCTGTCGAGCACTATTTTGAAGAGGTTCTTGAGGGTGCTCGTTTGATAGAGGCCCAGTGCTCGAAGAATATTATGTTTGAGTGACATGTATCCCCATTGTAAACACAATGTTTTTATGAAATGTAGTAAGGCTGTATTTATACTTTTGCTGAAAAGTAATATGGTGCCTCATGTGCGGCCGTTTATGTATATATGTATATAACCTGAAAGATTGCAGTCGTCGGCTTCAACCCCCACACATATAATGCGGAGGTGCTCGCAGAAAATGCACGTTCACACTTAACCCAACGTCTTGGTCCTATTAAGGAGGTGGTAGCGCAGCGAACGAGGCAACCGAACTATGATGCTTTAACACTTTCACTTAGCCATAGGAGTTTGACGGTGGGGCTACTATATAGCCCCTGGTGGCTCCGCACTCTCCCGAACTCGGGGTGCGTATATGCCTGGCCGGGAAATGGCCCTTCGTTAAAGCGGAGGAATTCTAACATTCCGATAGGTCATCGAGTGGTTGACCAGTCTCGCGCTATATCATGACAGTCAGTTTTCGGCTTTCTCTACTGAGGTGCTCGTCCGGACGAACCAGGGCACAATCACAGTAGTTCTCCTGGTGCTGCCTTAGCCGATAGAGCGGAACGTAAGGCACCAAAACACAGGAGCCGGGCAAACCCAACATTTTACCAAAGACATGATTCAGAGCTGATGCATATAAGGCCAAACTCGCGATGCCGAACACTCCCTAAGGTATTCGGTCTTTATGGTATAAACCAGGCCTAAATGGTTCCCTTTGTAAGAAGCCCCTTGAGGGAGTCCTGGATTAGGGGGTCTCTGGACAGCCGGACTATCTCCATTGGCCGGACTGATAGACTATGAAGATACAAGATTGAAGACTTCGTCTCGTGTCCGGATGGGACTCTACTTGGCGTGGAAGGCAAGCTAGGCAATACGTATATGGATATCTCCTCCTTTGTAACCGAACTTGTGTAACCCTAACCCTCTCCGGTGTCTATATAAACCAAAGGGTTTTAGTCCCTAGGACATACAATCACAACATACAATCATACCATAGGCTAGCTTCTAGGGTTTAGCCTCTCTGATCTCGTGGTAGATCTACTCTTGTACTACCCATATCATCAATATTAATCAAGCAGGACGTAGGGTTTTACCTCCATCAAGAGGGCCCGAACCTGGGTAAAACTTCATGTCCCCTGCCTCCTGTTACCATCCGGCCTAGACGCACAGTTCGGGACCCCCTACCCGAGATCCGCCGGTTTTGACACTGACATTGGTGCTTTCATTGAGAGTTCCGCTGTGCCGTCGCCACCAGGAAGGATGTCTCGTCCCTTCTTTAAAGACGACACCATCGCTGAGGGAGCTCTGGCTATCGGCCAAACTCTCCGGCTAGGTGGTTTTCTTATGACCGCCTATTCGGCCGCTGCGTTGACGATGACTTCTCGGGTCATCAAAAGAAATCTTCACGTCAACTCGGAACTCGCCGAGTAGTTAGATCCAATGGAGCTCTCTTCCCTGAACGAGCTCTTGGATCGCATTGCTGCCCTGGGAGTCGCTACAGACTACGATCAGGTTGGGCCTAAACCCGATCTGAGAGAAATTAACTCTCCCCAGGTCACCCATCATGTCGCAGTGGTGGAAGAACAATGCGGCAACCCTTCATCCATCTTAAGGACTAGCCACATCCGGATTCCCGATCCCTCCAAGCCGGATACCCGTGGAGGGGAGGATGTCACTCAAAGCCCGAACGCAGAATCAGGCAGTGGGCTAGATTTACCAGAAAACATCCAAGAATCCAAACTTTCAAGTTCGGAAACTCCTCGGCCACTGAGCCTCAGATTGGGTGAGTACTCGGATTCAATTCCACCCACCCACCCAAACATACGCGATCTATCCGAAATTAGGCAAGAGCCCGAAGAAATAGTACACCATTACTGGGCCAGATTCCTCCTGGTCAAGAACAGGATAAAGGACTGCCGCGAGGAAGACGCAATTTCATTCTTCTGCAATAATTGCACGGACAAGGGAATCCTCAACGCCATAAGTCGTCGCGAAATTAC
This sequence comes from Triticum aestivum, assembly GCF_018294505.1. Classification (NCBI taxonomy): domain Eukaryota; kingdom Viridiplantae; phylum Streptophyta; class Magnoliopsida; order Poales; family Poaceae; genus Triticum; species Triticum aestivum. The sequence goes on along the minus strand of NC_057800.1, from coordinate 636,371,416 downwards.
ACGCTTTGCCGACTTGATGTCCATAGTACGAAAGTACTGTGCGATGGAAAGTGCCTGGAAAACCGAAATAAAATTTTGGGATAATCCGGCCCTGAATACAAACCCAGTCTGAAATAAAAGGGTGCATTATCACAATACACCTGGGTTAACTACCAAAAAGCAAAAGCCCTCTATGGGGCAAGGAACCGTACTAGAGGGATGGCTCAACGGACCCTGCAAAATTCATAGTACAGCGGATGCAATACCAACACACAGCCTTAGAGCATGCTGGATACTCCGGCAGGTGGCCAAAAGTGGCGAGGATCTACTCCTCCGAAAAACCACAGAGCACCACCCCGAGGACAACAATACGGTATTAACGGTCTTTGAGACCTTCGCGTCAAATAATAGACGAAAGCGAACACTCCGCAACACGCCCAAAATCTGCCACATAGCAGAAACAAATCCTAGGAGCAACACGGCTATTACCTTCAATGCCAGTGACGAACCTAAATTCCAAACAGCCTGAGTGCCAGCCGCACTGGTCCTAAGTCCAATTGTGGACGGCTTTCGACTCACCAAGGTACTCATGAACGGCGGTAGCGGATTAAACCTCATCTATGAGGAAACTCTTCAAAAGATGGAAATAGACTGGAGCCGCATTAAGCAAAGCAACACAACCTTTAGAGTAATCATCCCCAGCCGGGAAGCACGCTGCGCTGGAAAAATCACACTAGACGTGGTATTCGGCACGCCGGATAACTACAGGTCCGAAGAAATTACATTCCAAGTGGCCCCGTTCATCAGTGGATACCACGCTCTACTAGGGCGGGAGGCATTTACAATCTTCGAAGCCATACCCCATTACGGGTACATGAAGCTCAAAATGCTCGGGCCCAACGGAATCATCACTCTTGTTAGTGATCCGGACACAACACTCCGCACCGAAAATAAGACAGCTGCACTGGCCCTTGAGGCACTATCCGAAGCCCTAGCGGCCAAAGAACTAACTACGCTGTGCTCCACGGTGAATAGGGACGACGTGATACTCGATAAAAGATCCAAGTCCACTTCCTTTAAGCTGGCAGACGAAATAGTCAAATTCCAAGTCCATCCAACGGACACTGCAAAAATAGCTTCCATTGGGGCACAATTAAACCTTGATGTTGACGTCGCACTACGAGAGTTCCTACGCGAGAACTGGGACATTTTTGCCTGGCACCCTTCAGACATGCCAGGAATCCCACGCAGGCTGGCTGAACACATCCTAAATATCCTAAAAGGATTCAAGCCAGTCAAGGAGGCTCTTCGACGTTTCTCCGAACCTAAAAGACAAGCCATGTGAGAGGAACTAGCCAAGCTATTGGAGGCCGGATTCATCAGAGACATAAAACATCCGGACTGGCTAGCAAACCTGGTGATGGTACCTAAGAAGGACAAATCCTGGTGCTTGTGCGTCGATTTTAAGGACCTTAACAAGGCCTGCCCAAAGGATCCCTTCCCCCTCCTCCGCATTGATCAAATCATCGACGCTACCGCAGGACATGACTCATTGTGTTTCCTCGACGCATACTCCGGCTACCATCAAATCAAAATGGCGGAGCCAGACCAAGCCGGAACGGCATTCATCACACCATACGACCCATTCTGCTTCAACACAATGCCCTTCGAGCTAAAAAACACCGGTGCAACATATCAGCGCATGATTCAGACATGCCTGGCAAACCAGATCGGCAAAACAGTGGAGGCATACGTGGATGACGTGGTCGTTAAAACCAAGCATGTCGAAACTCTAGTAGACGACTTGAGGCTCACATTCGACAACCTCCGAACATATGACATCAAGCTCAATTCAGAAAAATGCGTTTTCGGCGTACCAGCAGGAAAGCTCCTGGGATTCATTGTCTCCAGGAGAGGTACTGAAGCTAATCTGGCCAAAATTCAAGCGTTGTCACAGTTGGCTACCCCAACAGACCTCAAACAAATACAAAAATTAACTGGATGCATGGCGGCTTTAAGCCGCTTTATCTCCCTCTTGGGAGAAAAGGCATTACCCCTTTATCGCCTCCTCCGGCGCACCAAACACTTCGAGTGGACGGACGCCGCCATGGCCGGACTCAACGAAATAAAAGACATATTGGCAACAAACCCAGTCCTGGCCGCGCCAAACATTGGCGAACCAATGCTATTATACATTGCGGCAACTCATCAAGTAGTAAGCGCAGTGCTTGTCGTCGAGCGAGAAGTGGACGGACACAAATTTCCCCTTCAAAAGCCGGTTTACTACGTGTCCACTATCCTTACTCCATGCAAATCACGGTACCCGCATTATCAAAGATAGCGTACGCGGTATTCATGGCATCCCGGAAGCTGCGACACTACTTTCAAGAGTGTTCGATAATGGTAGCCTCGGAAGTACCACTTAACGATATTATAAACAACCGCGATGCGACGGGCCGGATTGCCAAATGGGCCATTGAGCTCCTCCCATTCGAATAACTTACAAGCCACGGCGAGCTATTAAATCGCAAGTTTTGGCTGACTTCATCCCTGAATGGACGGAAGCCGAACTCCCTAAAGAGTACGGCACATATTCAAACTGGATCATGCACTTCGACAGCTCCAAAATATTGGCTGGTCTAGGGGCTGGCGTCGTTTTGACATCCCCAATAGGAGACACCGTTCAATACGTACTACATATAATGTATACGGACTCCAACAACGCAGTCGAATATGAGGCCCTTCTACATGGTCTCCGGATGGCAGTATCCATGGGCATTCAACGCCTAGAGGTGCGTGGGGATTCAAACCTCGCGATATCCCAAATAAATGGAGACTTTGATCCCAAGGATCCAAAAATGGCTGCTTATAGCAATGCAGTCCTAAAAATGTCAGCTTGGTTCGAGGGGCTTGAGTTTCACCATGTGGCCCGGGAAAACAATCAGGCAGCGGATATCCTTGCCCGCATTGGCACAAAATGCGACGCGGTCCTAATTTTTTTCTGGAAAGGCCTTTCAAGCCATCAGTAGTATGGGAAGGGGACACCGGTAACAACAGTCCGGACCCGGCCAAAATACCCGATACCGAACTCTATGACACAATCAGAGGCTCCACCACTGAAATTACACAATCAGCCCACGAAATAATGGCCATTATTGCCCTGTGGATAGAACCATTCCTGGCCTACCTAATTGGACAGGAACTTCCGGAGGACCACAATGAGGCACGCTGCATAGTGCAGCGATCCAAAGCCTACAGGGTCCACTAGGGAGAATTGTATAAAAAAAGCGCTACCGGAGTCCTTCAAAGGTGCATCTCCGAAGAGGAAGGGCGGAATCTTTTGGCAGAAATTCATGCCGGACTCGGCAGCTATCACGCCGCAGCCCGGGCTCTTGTAAGCAAGGCCTTCTGCACAGGATTTTATTGGCCAACGGCCCGGGAAGATGCACAGGACTTGGTCCAACGCTGCACCGATTGCCAGCTCTTTGCAAATCAAAGCCACATGCCACCCACCGCCCTCCAAATGACCCCCATTACATGGCCCTTTGCGGTCTGGGGGCTTGACATGGTTGGACCCCTTAAAGGGGGAACCCACAAGAAAAAAATACTTATTGGTCATGGTGGATAAATTCACCAAATGGATAGAGGCTAAACCGGTAAAAACAGCTGAATCCGGACCGGTGATAGATTTCATATCCGGGGTTGTACACCGTTACGGCGTCCCCCACAGCATCATCACTGATAACGGCACGAACTTCATGGCCGACGAGGTAAAACTCTGGTGCAGCAAAATGGGTATCAAGATCGATTACGCTTCAGTCTATCACCCACAAACCAACGGTCAAGTCGAACGAGCAAATGGTCTTATAATGAGCAGCATTAAACCCCGATTAGTGCGCTCCCTAACAGAGTCCAATACGCACTGGGTAGAGGAGCTCGACTCCGTACTGTGGGGACTGCGGACCACGCCAAATCGTAGTACCGGATATACACCATTTTTTATGGTGTACGGCTCAGAGGCAGTCCTGCGACTGTGACATAATTCATGACTCACCTCAAGTGCGCATGTATGAAGAAAGAGAAGCCGAGCTCGATTGACAGGACGGTTTGGACACATTGGAGGAAGAGCACAACGTAGCCAAAGCTCGTTCTGCATTTTACCAGCAGCAGGCTCGCAGATACCAAAGCAGAGAGGTACGGGCCAAAACTTATAACATTGGCGAACTAGTTCTACGGCTGCCACACAAAAAAAAGAACAAGCTCGAGCCCAAATGGGAAGGTCCCTTCATTATCGACCAAGTTCTGACCGGTGGAGCGTACCGACTGTGGGATGCATCGACCAGTCGACTCGAGTCGAACCCATGGAACGCAGCCAGGCTCCGAAGATTCCACGCCTAGCTCCGGACTTTACGTTAGTCCCCTCCCTTCGTCTATTTTCTGCATATGCATCATCTGTCGTGTTTCCCTTTCTTTCCTTTTTTCCCTAGGCCTTCAAGGATCACCTTGTGCCTCACTCATACATCATAGATGCGCTAGCCGCACTCTTCATACCTGGGGGCTTCTCTCACAGAAGCTTAAATTATTTACCTGGGCCCAACGCCCAACACATGTGTTGTACTTCCGCATGTACCTTTTTTCACCATTATATGCATCGATATGACTTAAGTTTTGGCCAAGCTGGGTTGCCTGGCTCTTGTATTTATGCCCTACGTTCCCGTTAATTCGGCCAGGGCATAAGGGGAGCACCTTTGCGATTGTTACCCTCGGGTCAGCCGGACGTGTACCTCAGACTGGGTGAAGCCGAAAGCTAGCGTTCTTAAGAGAATATTTGGTCGTTGAACAAAAGATGATTTTTATTTATTATCCATATCTGCCCCCCGGCGTTTTCACTGCGCTTCTCGTCGCAGTCCGAACGTGCACTTTAGGGCATGCCTACCCAGGGAAAGGAACCCTTAACGGAACTATTCTCTCTGGAAGATGTTTCTTACTACCCATGTAATATAACATAACTAGTTGGGCACTTGTCTGATAAAGCACTAATGACCCCTACGCCTGGTCTCCACGCATGCCCCGGTTCTTAAATAACCGAGAGGGTATTCGGATACACTCCGGACTGTCGGGTCCCGAGGTTGAAGCGAAAAGGTCCGCCACGACAAACGATCTACAATCCGGCTAGAAGACATCATATATGTCACTTTAAAATTACATAGTCAGTTTGACTGGTTGAATTCCTCTTCAATGCCCTCCAATAAGCTGTCTAGTCTACAGTCCTGTTGGGAATACTTTGCAGCCAATTCTACTTGGCCGTATACTAAATTCACAGGGATCTCCTTGCCATCAGGCCCCACAGGTCCAACTTCGGCCATGTGGTTCGGGTCGGCCTTCGTGTACCGTGTCTTCACCATTGCCCAAGCTTCCCTGGCACCCTGACGGCAGGCCGATATCTTCCATAATCGGAAACACCGCTGTGCTCCCTTCAGCTTTTCTGCAAGCTCTCTAAGGCCTTCGGGTATGGAGACGGACGGCCACAAGGCCTGGGCAACGCCTTGCATCACCTGCCAAACTCGTTCGTGCAACTGTGCGAGATCGGGAAGAAGATCACCCATTGAACTAGGCATCTCCTCGGCAGGACGACCTGTTAGCATACCTACAGACATAACTCTGTCAGCCAGCTTCCTCGCCGAACTCTTTTTCAAAGTTCGTTCAAGCACTTACTAAATATGCCGCGTCGAAGCCGCCAATTCTCCTTAACAGAGTCCGACAGTTGGGCACGAACATCTTTTAGTTCCACGTCCAGCTTGGTGTTGGCATCTTGGAGATCATTCTTCTCCTGCCTCACCCTTGTAAGCACACTCTCACCGGCCTTCAGCTGGCGTATGAGCTGTTGCTTATCCGGATTCACTCCAGCGTCATCTGCAATTTTATAGTCAGATCTGCATATAAAGCCGCACTCTAATATGATACTTATCATTTGACGGATATGATACCAGAGGGGGTCTCTTTGGGCTCCCCTGCTGCGGCCATTGCGGCCTGGATTTGAGCTTTGCACTCTTCCAGCTCCTGGGACAGTTGAGTATTCTTTTCTGTAAGAACCTACATAACAAATGATCCTTAAATCAGTTATCCTAACTGTTTCAAGTCTCAGGGGCTACTGATATATATAATCATCAAATTTTCTCACCCGTATGTCTTTTACATACTGCTCCGTGGCTCTAGCTAGACCATTTTGAGCGTCACGGAGGTGCACATCTCCTGAGTTGAAGGCATCCAATGCCTCTTGGGAGAAACAAGCATCACAAAGAACAGTCCGGTGACGCCTGTGGTTCATGGCACTATCCACCTCGGAATGGGTGGCGGACAGTCTATCCGTATCCTTTGTCGGAGGAGCACCCGGCGCATGCCTTGTACTCGTTCCCACCTCTGAGTCCGGCCTTGGAGTCTGGCTTGTGGAGGCGCGATTGGTAGCCTCTCCGGGCATAGTCCGGCGAGCGCTCTTTTTCCTGAAAAGAAGGCATGGGCGTTAATATGCCTCTGTAACTAATGTCTTGCAATAAAGATGGCGCGCCATACCGCTGCGCCGGTGCCTCAATCCGGACTGCGGATCTTTTCAGCCTGCCTGGCCTCGCGGCCCCTTGTTGGCTAGTTGCCACAGGCTCGGCCTTCTGCCCCAAGGACCTCCCCTGAAAGACACGACTGTTATACGGCAATAAAAAAAGAGAGAGAGAGCACCAGGACGGATCCCTTTTTAAGTGCTGGGATTTCGGTCTCAGTCACCTGTGAGGCTGGAACTAGCCCAGGGTAATCGGCCGTAATGGCCACCAAGGTATTGTCATTACTCCCTTGGTAAAAAAACCCGTCGATCAGCTCCACGGATATGTACGGATCCTCCTGGGAGGCCGGGTCAAGGGACCGTCTAGGGTCCTCGGGCTGTGGAGGAGGGCTGTTTATCTCCTTTACGGCCTGGCGCAGCTCCTGCGATGAAATCACCAGAATGAATACTTAAGCTACGGGAATACGAAACGGATGGGCGAGAAAAAGTCTCCGCTTACCCAGCTCGGAGGTTTGTACATAGAGAATCCGCCCTGCAGGTTGACACGGAGGAATTCCTCCTCTTCTCCCTTGTACAAAGTGGACAAGATCTTTGTTAGGTCAGCAGCCGATCCCGGCCCTTTGCGGCCGTGGCGGGTGGCGTCGTCCTCCCCGTTGAAGTCCCACATGGGGTGGCGTCTATACTGGAGTAGCTGCACCCCCCGCATAATGCATATAGCCATGACCTCGATCATGGTCAATCCGGATCGAGCTAAAAAGCTTATCCGGCTCATCAGATAAAGAATGTCCCGGTCATCTTCCTCCAGGGGGCTCCGTGGACGCCAGCTCTGGCGCTTCTTTAAAGGGGCATTGTCAAACTCAGGAAGGCCGATCCGAATAGGGTCCGGAAGGGGGACATCTTCTATATAAAACCATTCTGAAGGCCAGTCTTCGAACGTCTTCTTCGGGGTCCCGGATAGGTATCCGGTCCTAGCAATACGCCACACTTCGGCTCCGCCCACTTGATATATTGATCCCTTCTTAGAGTGGGGCACGAGGCAGAACAGCTTCGTCCACAAAGCGAAATGAGCCTCACAGCCCAAAAATAACTCGCAAAGGGCTACGAATCCCGCGATATGCAATAGGGAGGCAGGCGTAAGGTTGTGCAGCTGGAGGCCATAGAACTCCAGAAGCCCCTGGAGAAACGGATGAATTGGGAATCCGAGCCCTCTTACCAGATAAGGGACAAGGCATACCCGCTCTCCCTTGGAGGGATTGGGATGGCTCTCCGCCTGCTCTCCGCCATTATAGGTGGCTAGCCCGGCTCGAACCGGGACCAGGTACGCTGGGGGAAGAAATCCCTTGGACTGAAGCATCACCAATTTGCTGTGCGGGATGGAACATCTCTCCCAATATCCAGGCTTGGAACTAGGGGTGCGAGAGGAGGAGCTGCGTCAACCGGCCATGGTGGAATGGATCTCTGTCGAGCACACTTCGATGAAGACTCGGCAAGGGAGGATGATGTGATTTGGATATGAATCCTCGTCTTTTTAAATAGGCGGCTCATTTACATAGCTAGGGGGTAAATGTGAAAACACCCTGGCTCTTCACATTCGCTCGACACGTGGAAATTGGCCATTATTGGGCGTAGAAGCCAAGGAGTACAAACCATCACAAGGAACCGGACATTATTTCGACAGGTACACAGAGTTTGGAGAAGGAACCCGCCTTGCAATGCCGAAGACAACTGCGTGCTGGACTCATCGTCATTGAAGCCTGGTTCGAGGGCTACTGAGGGAGTCCTGGATTAGGGGGTCTCCGGACAGCCGGACTATCTCCATTGGCCGGACTGATAGACTATGAAGATACAAGATTGAAGACTTCGTCTCGTGTCCGGATGGGACTCTACTTGGCGTGGAAGGCAAGCTAGGCAATACGTATATGGATATCTCCTCCTTTGTAACCGACCTTGTGAACCCTAACCTTCTCCGGTGTCTATATAAACCGAAGGGTTTTAGTCCGTAGGACATACAATCACAACATACAATCATACCATAGGCTAGCTTCTAGGGTGTAGCCTCTCTAATCTCGTGGTAGATCTACTCTTGTACTACCCATATCATCAATATTAATCAAGCAGGACGTAGGGTTTTACCTCCATCAAGAGGGCCTAAACCTGGGTAAAACTTTGTGTCCCCTGCCTCCTGTTACCATCCGGCCTAGACGCACAGTTCGGGACCCCCTACCCGAGATCCGCCGGTTTTGACACCGACACCCCATGTGTCCGGGTACGTGCGTTATTCTGACGTGGCCACATGCCAAGACATCAGCATCCTTCTCAATTTGTACTGAGAATCCGAGGGATGTATATCAACAAAAGACAGTAAAAAAGGTTTACACAGGGTCTTAATCAAAAAAGAATCCTTGGAGTGGGTCCCTGCTGCACGTCTGCACCTGTGTCTCCGTTGTGCCGTATCCTGGACGGGTGTAGCACGATGGTCATCTGTAAAAGAGAGTAACTTAGGTGAAAAGTTGTCATGCAAAAATGTAGTTTTTAAAGAAACCATGTATAATTAAAGATAAGTAAAAATTGCCACTTGTCTGCGCGCGCTGAGCCCCTTGTATTTGTAATAGGGGTGTGGCCATCAATCCGGTATGAATTACATATAGCTGTGCCGGACTCGTCTAACCGTGTCCGTGATCTTGATGACCTATCAAATGCTTTAGTTGGTGAGGCCGTTTTTAGTGTGCGGCTGCTAAGGCAGTCGCACTCTCTTCGGCGCGCAAACGCTCAATATTTCCATGCACTATAATGATGCCACATGGACCGGGCATCTTGAGCATGAGGGAAGCGTAATGCGGTATTGCATTAAAGCGAGCGAAAGCTTTGCGTCCAAGTAGTGCTTGATAGCCACTTTGGAACGGAGCAATGTGGAAGGTTAAATGTTCGATACGGAAGTTATCGGGGAAGCCGAATATAACCTCAAGTAGCAGTGAGCCCGTGCAGTGAGCCCCTGGGCCTAGCATTACTCCTTTAAAGGTAGTGTTGCTATGGCAAATTTTTGTTGGATCTATCCCCATTTCGCGGATTGTATCCTGGTATATCAGGTTTAAACTGCTGCCACCGTCCTTCAGGACTCGTGTAAAGTGGTATCCGTCAATTATTGGGTTTAATACCAGGGCATCCCACACTGCACGCCGGATACTTGCTGAGTAATCATGATGGTGGAAAGTGATTGGTTGAGACGACCAGTGGCAGGACTCCGCGGTGATAGGCCCTTGGGCATATTTTTCTGGGAGTGCCGCTTTGTTTCTCCCCTTGATCACGTGTAACACGTTAACTGTTTTGACTTCTGGTGGAAACTTCTTTTGTTCCCCAGTGTCTTGCTTGGGAGGCTCATCCTCGTCTTCGCTTGGTGTATCCTCCCCCTTGTGTACGGCATTGAGCTTACCGGACTGCTTGAAGACCCAACATTCTCTATGGGTATGATTAGCAGGTTTACCGGGGGTGCTATGGATCTGACATGCTTGGTCCAGAATTTTGTTTAGGCTGGACAGTTCGTCTCTGGCGCCTTTAGAGGGCTGCTTTTGCTGTCTTTGCCGAGAGCTTCTAAATCCGGCGTTTACTACCGTGCTCTTCGTGCTGTCTTCTTTATTCCGGTGTTTGTTATTGTTGTTGCGCCGTGATTTCCCGTTTCCGTCTCTAACTTCGGATGTACTTGGGTCGCTGATGTTGCATCTGGCTAGCCAGCTATCCTCACCCGTGCAAAAGCGGGTCATGAGGCTTGTTAATGTTGCCATTGTTCTCGGCTTTTCTTGGCCGAGGTGTCTGGCAAGCCATTCGTCACGGACGCTATGCTTAAAAGCTACCAAGGCTTCGGCGTCCGGACAGTCAACTATTTGGTTCTTTTTAGTAAGAAACCTTTTCCAAAGTTTTTAGGCTGACTCTCCGGGCTGTTGAGTTATATGACTCAAATCGTCCGCGTCCGGAGGTCGGACGTAAGTCCCCTGAAAATTTGCCCGAAAAGCATCTTCGAGCTCTTCCCAGCTTCCAATGGAACTTTCGGGGAGGCTCTTAAGCCAGTGCCAAGATGGCCCTTTGAGTTTGAGGGGTAAATACTTAATGGCGTGGAGGTCATCTCCTCGAGCCATATGGATCTGGAGGATATAATCCTCAATCCAGACACCAGGGTCTGTTGTTCCATCGTATGCCTCTATATTTACGGGTTTGAATCCCTCTGGAAATTCATGATCCAGCACCTCATCAGTGAAACATAGGGGGTGTGCGGCACCCCTGTATCCGGGTGTACCACATTCTTCGGATGTTTGTTGTGTTGCTTTGTATGCTGGAGCGTGCTTACGTGGTCCATAGATGGATCTAGTGGTGCCGTCCTTTTGATGCGAGTCCTCGCGTGGATCGCGTATTGGCTTATGTGCGGCGTTGTTTGCCGCTCTATGTTGGCCGTGAGGTCGCCTATCCGGCCAGATGGCTGTTTTGATTTTTGGTTGTGGGGGATCTAAGGCCTCCTCATCAAATTCAGGTAGCAACTTCCGCTTCAGGTAGCTCTTGGTGGGGCGATTACCGCCGTACTTTGCTGTTGTGTTGAGTACTTTGCTCCATCTGATTTGGAGTGTGTCTTGCGCAACCTTGAGCCTTTGCTTCTGCTTTTTTAGACTCCTCGCGGTGGCAACGAGCCTTTGATGGGCATTCTGTTGCTCCGGGTGTCCGTCCGGTGTGACGTCATCTGGACTATGATCTTTGACAGAGTCGGGTTGTTCGGCTTGATTCTTCGTGTTGCCGTGATCCGGCAATGGTTCCCCCTGCTCTAACGCTGGGTCTGTATGATCGTTGTTTTTGCCGAGACGGGATTTGGGGCGGTGCTTACGCCGCCGTTTTGACTGCCTCTCAAGGGAACAACCCTTCATTGCATCCTTCCGTTCCTCGTCATTGTTTTCCTTTGGTGTGTCCACCATGTATACGTCATGTGGTGAAGTGGGCGTCCAGTGCCCTGGGGGCAATGGTTCCTGTTCGTCTCATGCATCATCGTCCATACCATCGATGTATTCAGAGTCGGAGTCGAGCATGTCGGTTAAGTCATCGACAGTGGCTATTAAGTGGGTGGTGGGTGGGCGGCGAATTTCTTCGTCATCCGCATCCCAATCCTGCAGGGCATAGTTCGGCCAGGATTCTCCTGACAAGGAGAGAGACTTTAATGACTTCAGTATATCGCCGAAGGGCGAGTGTTGAAAGACATCTGCGGAGGTAAACTCCATGTTTGGCGCCCAACCGGATTCGATCGGAACGAGCACAGGCGGTTCGGAGTCCGTGGCCGGAGAAGTATCCGGTAGTTCAACAACACGGCTCTCGTGCAAGGTAAAGTCGATTTTCGGCTCGATCGCCGCTGAGGGTAAGGCCTCCGTGGTGGGGTCCATCCACGCGTCCGCGGAAGGCGCAACTGGCTCCAAAGTGAGGGCCGGAGCGGCCGCCGGTGCGATCTCCCTAACACTGTCCGATGGTAGAGCTAAGTTGTACTCATCGTGACCGCGTGACGCACAAGGCAGAGGCTCGAATCCGTCGAAGATCAAGTCTCCACGGATATTGGCCGCGTAGTTTGAGCTTCCAAACCTGACCTGGTGGTCAGGGGCGTAACTTTCAATCTGCTCCAGATGGCCAAGTGAATTGGCCTGCAGTGCAAAGCCGCCGAACACGAAGATCTGTCCGGGGAGAAAAGTCTCACCCTGGACTGCATCGCTATCGATGATAGTAGGAGCCATCAAGCCTAACAGCGACGACACAAAGGAACTCTCAATGAAAGCACCAATGTCGGTGTCAAAACCGGCGGATCTCAGGTAGGGGGTCCCGAACTGTGCGTCTAAGGCGGATGGTAATAGGAGGCAGGGGACACAATGTTTTACCCAGGTTCGGGCCCTCTTGTTGGAGGTAAAACCCTACGTCCTGCTTGATTAATATTGATGATATGGGTAGTACAAGAGTAGATCTACCATGAGATCAGAGAGGCTAAACCCTAGAAGCTAGCCTATGGTATGATTGTATGTTGTCCTACGGACTAAAACCCTCCGGTTTATATAGACACCGGAGAGGTTAGGGTTACACAAGGTCGGTTGCAAAGGAGGAGATACACATATCCGTATTGCCTAGCTTGCCTCCCACGCCAAGTAGAGTCCCATCCGGACACGAGACGAAGTCTTCAATCCTATATCTTCATAGTCTAACAGTCCGGCCAATGGATATAGTCCGGCTGTCCGGAGACCCCCTTATCCAGGACTCCCACAGTCATAAAATAATGATACTCGCCGCAAGCCTCAACATTCATCGGACTGCATACATCAGTATGTATTATTTCCAACAAGTCTGTTGCTCGCTCGATTGTTCCGGAAAACGGAGTATTAGTCATCTGGCCCATGAGGCATGGCTCGCAAGCATCAACTGATTCATGATCAAGTGATTCCAAAAGCCCATCAACATGGATTTTCTTCATGCGCTTTACACCAATATGACCTAAACGGCAGTGCTACAAATAAGTTGCACTATCATTATTAACTTTGCATCTTTTGGCTTCAATATTATGAATATGTGTATCACTACGATCGAGATTCAAGAAACCATTCACCTTGGGTGTATGACCATTGAAGGTTTTATTCATGTAAACAGAACAACAATTATTCTCTGACTTTAAGTGAATAACCGTATTGCAATAAACATGATCCAATCATATTATTGCTCAACGCGAACACCAAATAACATTTATTTTAGGTTCAACTCTAATCTCGAAGGTAAAGGGAGTGTGCGATGGTGATCTTATCAACCTTGGAATCACTTCCAACTCACATCATCACCTCACCCTTAACTAGCCCCTGTTTATTTTGCAACTCCCGTTTCGAGTTACTACTTTTAGCAATTGAACCACTATCAAATACTGAGGGGTTGCTATAAACACTAGTAAAGTACACATCAATAACATGTATATCAAATTTACTTTCATTCACTTTGCCATCCTTCTTATCCGCCAAGTATCTAGGGCAGTTCCACTTCCAGTGACCATTTCCTTTGCAGTAGAAGCACTCAGTTCCAGGCTTGGGTCTAGCTTTGGGCTTCTTCATGGGAGCAACAACTTTCTTGCTATTCTTCTTTGAAGTTCCTCTTTCTTTCCCTTTGCCCTTTTCTTGAAACTAGTGGTCTTGTTAACCATCAACATTTGATGCTATTTCTTGATTTCTATGTTCACCGGTTTCAGCATCGCGAAGAGCTTGGGAATTACTTTCGTCACCCCTTGCATATTATAGTTCATCACTAAGTTCTAGTAACTTGGTGATAGTGACTAGAGAACTTTGTCAATTACTATCTTATCTGGAAGATTAACTCACACTTGATTCAAGCAATTGTAGTACCCAGACAATCTGAGCACATGCTCACTGGTTGAGCTATTCTCCTCCATCTTGTAGGCAAAGTACTGTCAGAGGTCTCCTACCTCTCGACACGGGCATGAGTATGAAATACCAACTTCAACTCTTAGAACATCTTATATGCTCTGTGGCGTTCAAAAACAATTTTGAAGTCCCGGTTCTAAGCCGTAAAGCATGGTGCACTAAACTATTAAGTAGTCATCATATCGAGCTTTAACAAATGTTCATAACGTCTGCATTTGCTCCTACAGTAGTTATGTCACCTAGCGGTGCATCAAGGACATAATTCTTCTGTGCAGCAACGAGGATAATCCTCAGATCACGGATCCAATCCGCATCATTGCTACTGTCATATTTCAACATAGTTTTCTCTAGGAACATATCATAAATAAAACAGGGAAGCTATACACGAGCAATTGATCTACGACATAGATATGCAAATACTATCAGGACTAAGTTCATGATAAACTTAAGTTCAATTAATCATATTACTTAAGAATTCCCACTTAGATAGACATCCCTCTAATCATATAAGTGGTCACGCGATCCATATCAACTAAACCATGTTCGATCATCACGTGAGATGGAGTAGTTTTCAATGGTGAACATCACTATGTTGATCATATCTACTATATGATTCACGCTCGACCTTTCGGTCTTAGTGTTCCGAGGCCATATCTGCATATGCTAGGCTCGTCAAGTTTAACCCGAGTATTATGCATGTGCAAAACTGGCTTGCACCCGTTGTATGTGAACGTAGAGCTTATCACACCCGATCATCACGTGGTGTCTCGGCATGATGAACTTTTGCAACGGTGCATACTCAGGGAGAACACTTGTACCTTGAAATTTAGTGAGAGATCATCTTATAATGCTACCGTCGATCTAAGCAAAATAAGATGCATATAAGACAAACATCACATGCAATCAATATAAGTGATATGGTATGGCCATCATCATCTTGTGCTTGTGATCTCCATCTTCGAAGCACCGTCATGATCACCATCGTCACCGACGCGACACCTTGATCTCCATCGTAGCATCGTTGTCGTCTCGCCAACTATTGCTTCTACGACTATTGCTACCGCTTAGTGATGAAGTAAAGCCATTACAGGGCAATTGCATTGCATACAATAAAGCGACAACCATATGGCTCCTTCCAGTTGCCGATAACTTGGTTACAAAACATGATCATCTCATAGCATCATGTCTTGACCATATCACATCACAACATGCCCTGCAAAAACAAGTTAGACGTCCTCTACTTTGTTGTTGCAAGTTTTACGTGGCTGCTACGGGCTGAGCAAGAACCGTTCTTACCTACGCATCAAAACCACAACGATAGTTTGTCAAGTTAGTGTTGTTTTAACCTTCTCAAGGACCGGGCGTATCCACACTCGGTTCAACTAAAGTTGGAGAAACTGACACCCGCCAGCCACCTATGTGCAAAGCACGTCGGTAGAACCAGTCTCGCGTAAGCATACGCGTAATGTCGGTCTGGGCCGCTTCATCCAAAAATACCGCCAAACCAAAGTGTGACATGCTGGTAAGCAGTATGAATTGTATCACCCACAACTCACTTGTGTTCTACTCGTGCATATAACATCTACGCATAAACCAGGCTCGGATGCCACTGTTGGGGAACGTAGTAATTTCAAAATTTTCCTACGCACACACAGGATCATGGTGATGCATAGCAACGAGAGGGAAGAGTGTGTCCACGTACCCTCGTAGACCGAAAGAGGAAGCGTTAGCACAACACGGTTGATGTAGTCGTACGTCTTCACGATCCGACCAATCCAAGTATCGAACGCATGGCATGTCCGAGTTCAGCACACGCTCAGCTCGATGACCTCCCACAAACTCCGATCCAGTAGAGCTTCACGGGAGAGTTTCGTCAGCACGACGGCGTGATGACGGTGATGATGATGCTACGACACAGGGCTTCGCCTAAGCACCTCTACGATATGATCGAGGTTGATTATGGTGGAGGGGGGCACCGCACACGGCTGGGAGAGATCAACAGATCAACTTGTGTGTCTAGAGGTGCCCCTGCCCCCGTATATAAAGGAGCAAGGGGGGAGGTCGGCCGGCCCCTGTAGGCGCGCCAGGAGGAGGAGTCCTCCTCCTAGTAGGAGTAGGACTCCCCTCTTTCCTACTCCTACTAGGAGAGGGAAAGGAAGGGGGAGAGGGAGAAGGAAAGGGGGGCGCCGCCCCCCTCTCCTAGTCCAATTCGGACCAAAGGGGGAGGGGTGCACTGCCTGCCCTAGGCCATCCCTCTCTCTCTCTCTCTCCACTAAGGCCCATAAGGCCCACTATTTCTCCTAGGGGGGTTCCGGTAACCCTCCGGCACTCCGGTTTTCTCCGAAACCACCCGAAACACTTTCGGTGTCCGAATATAGTCGTCCAATATATCGATCTTTATGTCTCAACCATTTCGAGACTCCTCGTCATGTTCATGATCATATCCAGGACTCCAAGCTACCTTCAGTACATCAAAACACAAAACTCATAATATCGATCATCATTGAACTTTAAGCGTGCGGACCCTACGGGTTCGAGAACTATGTAGACATGACCCAGACACGTCTCCGGTCAATAACCAATAGCGGAACCTGGATGCTCATATTGGCTCCCACATATTCTACGAAGATATTTTATCGGTCAAACCGCATAACAACATATGTTGTTCCCTTTGTCATCGGTATGTTACTTGCCTGAGATTCGATTGTCGGTATGTCAATACCTAGTTCAATCTCGTTACCGGCAAGTCTCTTTACTCGTTTTGTAATGCATCATCCCGCAACTAACTCATTAGTTGCATTGCTTGCAAGGCTGTAGGATCAAAAGCATGTCTAGAGGGGGTGATTAGACTACTTGACCAAATAAAAATCTAGCCTTTTCCCAATTTTAGTTCTAGGAAGACTTTAGCAACTTAGCACAAGTCAAGCAATCAACCTACACATGCAATTCTAAGAGTATAGCAGCGGAAAGAAAACAATTGCATATGAAGGTAAAGGGAGGAGTTTGAAGTGTGCAAACGCAATTGGAGACACGAAGATTTTTGGCGTGGTTCCGATAGGTGGTGCTATCATACATCCACATTGATGGAGACTTCAACCCACAAAGGGTAATGGTTGCACGAGTCCACGGAGGGCTCCACCCACGAAGGGTCCATGAAGAAGCAACCTTGTCTATCCCACCATGGCCATCGCCCACGAAGGACTTGCCTCACTCGGGTAGATCTTCACGAAGTAGGCGATCTCCTTGCCCTTACAAACTCCTTGGTTCAACTCCACAATCTTGACAGAGGCTCCCAAGTGACACCTAACCAATCTAGGAGACACCACTCTCCAAGAGGTAACAAATGGTGTGTTGATGATGAACTCCTTCCTCTTGTGCTTCAAATGATAGTCTCCCCAACACTCAACTCTCTCTCACAGGATTTGGATTTGGTGGAAAGATGATTTGAGTGGAAAGCAACTTGGGGAAGGCTAGAGATCAAGATTTATATGGTTGGAGTGGAATATCTTAACCTCAACACAAGTGTAGGTGGTTCTCTCTCAGAAAATGTATGTTGGAAGTGTAGGCATGTTCTTATGGCTCTCTCCACTAATGAAGAGTGGGTGGAGGGGTATAAATAGCCTCCACACAAAATCTAACCGTTACACACAAATCACCAAACTTGGTGGGACCGAATCACGAAACTCGGTTAGACCAATTTAGTTCAAAATGTGAACGTTAGGATTTTTGGTGGGACCGACTTGTCAACCCGTGGGACAGATTTTGTTAGGGTTAGGGCATAACGTAATCTCGGTGAGACCGATTACACAAACTCGGTGAGACCGATTTTGGTAATGGACTAACAAAGAGTTGGTCAGGCAAACTCGGTGGGACCGATTCGCTCATCTTGGTTGGACCGAAACGTTACGAAAGGGAAACAGAGAGTTTGCATTGCAATCTCGGTGGGACCGATCGCTCATCTCGGTTTGACCGAAACATTTCGAAGGGAAACAGAGAGATTACAATCCCATCTCGGTGAGACCGAGATCCCTATCGATGAGACCGAAAAGACTAGGGTTTCTGGCAGTGGCTATGTCAACTGAACTCGGTGGCACCAGATAGAAAATTTCGGTGGGGCCAAGTTTGACTTTTGGTTTGGGACATATGTGGATATGAGAAAGTAGTTGAGGACTTTGGAGCATATCACTAAGCACTTTGAGCAAGCAAGCCATTAGGCAACACCTCATCCCCTCTTAATAGTATTGGCTTTTCCTATAGACTCAATGTGATCTTGGATCACTTAAAATGAAAAGATTTAGAGTCCTGAGCTTTGAGCTTGAGCCAATTCTTTGTCCTTAGAATTTTGAGGGATCCACTTTTCTCATCCATGCCATGCCAATCATTGAGCTTTCCTGAAATGTTTATCTTTAAGTAGCATTAGCTCAATGAGTTATATGTTGTTAGGAATTACCAAAACCACCCAGGGGTAGTTGCACTTTCAATCTCCCCCCTTTTTGGTAATTGATAACAACATATAGATCAAAGCTTCGACAAATGATAAATAAGATTAAAAACATCGTCGCTTTGAGAATTATGTGATAAGCAAGAGCTCCCCCTAAATTTGTGCATTATTTAAAAATTGCTTTTGAATGCAAATGCACAATCAATTAGGATTATGGGTTACTCTTCCATGTCGCATACATCTTGGTGGAGCGCTCAAAATGATAGAGATTAAAAGCATGCACTCATCACCAAGCAAGTGAATGATCATATAAGGATATAAGAGATGATATCATCCAACAAGCATTAAGGGTAGCATATGAGCAAACACATGATCAACAAGTATCTCATACAAGAACTCAATAAAGAAGTTCAACCAAAATAGCAAGAGAGATAAAAAGAACAACACTCTCTCTTAAAGTCTATGATCTATACATTATTCTCCCCCTTTGGCAGCAAGTTACCAAAAAGTACAAAAATGCATAGTGCTAAATGACTCTCAGGCTTGATCTTCGGGAGGTGGTGTAGAGAGAACTCCAAGGACGAAGGCTTCCGATGAAGTAGTTGGAGCTGATGGAGTGGGTGCTGGAGGTGGCACTGGAGCTATAGTTGCTGGTGCTGACACTGAAGCTCGAGTATCTGTCACAGGCACTGCAGCAGACCTTGGACCTCGTGGCACTCGCTTGAAAGCATCAATGGTTGCTTTTCCTCTCCTCTCCTCTACTTCCTCCTGAAGTTGCTCAACTGCAGTTTGGATCTCGGTTACCTTGACATCAAGATCTTAGAATTTCTGCTCAACGATCCTGTCCAAGCTCTCCTGGTTTTGAGTCAGGGTGGCCAAGCCCTTCTCAATCCTC
The DNA here is from genome assembly GCF_018294505.1 of Triticum aestivum. Lineage (NCBI taxonomy): Eukaryota > Viridiplantae > Streptophyta > Magnoliopsida > Poales > Poaceae > Triticum > Triticum aestivum. The sequence goes on along the minus strand of NC_057800.1, from coordinate 636,352,124 downwards.
AAGGTGGATTGGATCAGATATCCAAGTTGATCTTGCTTGATCTTCAAGAAAACCTGAGATGCCTCCTCAAAACTTGGCATCTTTGCAACTTTCTCTGCCCTTGCTTTTTCTCTCTTCTCATGTGCTTGAGCTGAAGATGGTTCATTCTCATTCATGACAACTATGTTGTCTTCAAATTCAGGGTAGATGGCAGGTGCTCCTTGTCCAGTATATATTTGCCTTTGCCCATCTAGGAGTTGATGAGCTTCTGAATGTGTGGGGCATACCCACAACTTCTCTTCTGATCAGCTGCTGTCACTTTGGTCAGACATCATGCATGCAAACTGTCAGCAGACCCTGTGAATAGATTATAGATGAGGTACAAAAGATGAGCATCACAAAGTATAGGAGTTTTGCAAAACAATTGACTCAAAAACTTAGTTTTAGTTCTTCACGGAAAGCATTTCGGATCTACCGATTTGTAAACTTGGTGATACCGAAGCAGCTTTTGGAACCTAAACTAGTGAACTCGGTCAGACAGAGTCATAGTTCGGTGGCACTGAGACTGCTAGGGTTTCACAGAGAATTGAACTCGGTCACACCGATTTGCAATTTTCGGTCAGACCAAAAACGCATGTGCAATGGCCTAAGCCAAATCGGTGAGACCGATTTCTACAACTCGGTCGGTCCGAGATGAGTTCGATGGAGACCTAATCCTAAATTTTCAACTCAAATCTAATCTACGGGAGGCTTTCGCTAGACAGGATGATTTCATACGTGGCAAGAATCATGGCATTGTCCTTGTGCTAGGAATCGTAGTGAAAAACAAAACACAAGGGATCAAACACTTACCCTAATGCGGCGAGTGTTCGCTACGACAGCAACGGCGGAGAAGATTGCTGTTGACAGCGGCGGAGACCAGCGGCGGGAGGTCGCTGACGGCAAGAGGATGATCCGGAGACCCGAAGAGGCAGAGTAGGTTATGCGCGGGCGAAGGGTTTCGAAATTTTTTCCAAAATTTGGCCCGTCAGTATATATAACCTGACCCTGTCGGTGTGACCGAGTGGAACAACTCGGTGGCACCGAGATGCAAAACTGCAGGCAGTTACTGCAACTCGGTGTGACCGAAAGGTTGTAATCAGTTGCACCGAGATTGAAAACCTAGATCAACCAAGTGATCTCGGTAGGACCGAAAAGGTTGAATTGGTCAGACCAAAATGCACAAAGTGGTTTTGGAAGTTTAAGTCTATGACGAATTGGGAACTCCTAGTGCTCCTCACATAGAGTGGTTCGAATCTGACTTGTTCAAACTTTGTGATGTAGCATGAATAGAGTTTGAGACGATAAAAGCATAGATAGCTAGAGGGAGTTCTTAGGCATTCTTGTCCATCCATTTGGCAAAAGAGAAAAGTCCAAACAATCAAAGCAACAAATGGATGTCCTCGAATGAGTAAAATATGCAACCAACATGCTCACACAATTAAAATGGCAAATGAAATATGCGACGAAGCATGCACAGACACTCTAGCATCTATCAAGCAATTGTCGATGACTAGGTCATCTATATATGAGTATATTGACTTAGGAGTCAAATGAGAACATTTGATCATAGGTCATACTCATCGTTTAAGAACAAGTGGGGTTACCACTTTTTCATAAAGCATTGTTGTGTTCACACCATTAGAGTTGCTTTACCTCAATTGAATAGAGTAAAGCTCCCCCTAGATGTGATATCCCCCCTAAGAGGGATCAACTAACCTTGGGTTTTGTCGATGATGACTTCATGTAGGTGTTGAAGATGTGGATGCTCAATGTTGATGTAGATCACTCGGAGCAATCCTTTGGAATGAGTTGCACTTTCAATACCTACACGGGTTAGTCCCACAAGGAACAAACAAGGATATCCATGACATAGAGTGATGTGTACACAAGATGATGTCCATGAAAGCATTAGGTTAATTGCCTTGTCCCTTGTCTTACCAACAAGAGGGTCTGTGACCTCTTGAACTAGTGCAAGATATGAAAGTTGTTTGCACCTGTCCTTGCCAAAATGATAAGAGTGAAGTAGGTTGGCAGAGTCACCCTCAAGAACTCTCTAGTTCTTCTTCTTCGGGATCCACACCATCTTGATGGGAATCCTTGGGGTTGTAGTTGTACTTGAAGTAGAACTTGATGTAGTCTTGGGAATCCATTTGACCAAGGCCTTAGGAGCTTCTTCAAATGCATCAATCTCCTCTTGAAGCTTGTCCTTGCCTTTTTGCTTGTGGTCTTGTGGTGGAAGATCATCTTGAGTTTGTGTTCCTTTGAAAGAATTAGGATCATACTTCTATTGTTGAGGAACAAACTTCGTCTTGGGGTATTGATCTTCTTCCCACTCAACTCCATTGGCATTGAACTTTCGTTCAAAACCAATACCTTGATTCTTCCGATGCCTTCCTTGCTTGCGTACAATTTCCTCAAATTGCTTACTTCCGGCAAGGGTCTTGTAAACACCTTTCTCTATAATTCCCTTCAATAAGCTATGTTCTTGCTCAAGTGTAACTTGGTTAAGAGAGTCATTAGTGGAATCAAGAGAACTAGTAGAAGCAACAACATTGGATTTATCATGATTGTTGTTACTACCAGATGAAGAATATTTCTTGTTCTTTTTACTAGATTTAACTTGTGGCATGTAAGTAGACAAGAGTAAACGCTTGTCAATGTAAGAAGAACTTTTCTTACGAAGATCATCATTGATTGCCTTTACAAACTCATGTTCTTGCTCAAGGTTGAGCTTTTCAAGGCGTAGCTTATCATGAGTCTTTAAAAGTTCTCGATGATCTTCCAAGGTAGTTTCATGAGCTAACTTAAGAGTGTTTAGTTCTTTAGTTAGACGCTCAATCTCCTTCTTATCATAGTCATTCGTTTTATCTTGATTATCATGATTAATAGCAAGCTCATCATAGTTTTCATAACTAGAGTTGTCAACAAGTAAATCATCATCTCCTAGAAAATCATCTTCATCACTATTGAAATCAACATACTCGGGGTGTGTTACCATTGGACCTTTAGCCATGAAGCATCTTCCAATTCCTTCATTTGGTGAGTCAAATATGGCATATGAGTTGGTTGTCACAAGTGCTAGTCCGGCAACAACTTCATCTTGAGTATATTCGGAGTCGGAGTGATTGTTGGAGTCGGAACCGGATACCCATTCACCAACATGAGCTTGATGTATTCTTTTTGTGTAGCTCCTTGATGACTTGTCCTTCCTTTCCGAGTCCTTGCTTCTCTGAGAGGGTCTTCGTTCATAACGATCATCTCTACTCCTTCTCTCTCTTGATGGTGATTCTTCTCTTCCACTCCTTCTTTTGGGAGAATCTTCTCTTCTTTTGTAGGGGGCCGTACGTTCATTGGAGTAGTGTCTGGGTCTTCCACAATTGTAGCAATTTTGCTCATGACTAGAAGATCTTTTGTCATTGTAGGACCTTGACTTGGAACTTCTTTCCTTGCTTCTACTCTTGTAGAACTTGTTGAAGTTCTTCACAATTAGACTCAATTCTTCATTGAAGGTTTGCTTCTCACTTGATGATGTGGGAGCATCACACGAGGCTTTGTAAGCACCACTTGACTTGTTGTGAAGCTCTTCCTTATCCTTGAGTGACATCTCATGAGCAAAAATTCTTCCAATAACTTCCGTTGGCTTGAGATCTTTGTAATTGGGCATCATTTGGATCAATGTGCACACGGTATCATATTTTCCATCCAAGCCTCTTAGGATTTTCTTGATGATGAATCTATCGGTCATCTCTTTACTCCCTAAGCCGGCAATCTCATTTGTGATGAGAGCAAGCCTAGAGTACATTTCAGAGACACCTTCACCATCCTTCATTTTGAATTTGTCAAGCTGACTTTGAAGCACATGCAATTTGGATTCCTTGACAAATTCGGTACCTTCATGCATATCAATCAAAGTATCCCAAATTTCCTTTGCATTCTCAAGACGGCTGATTTTGTTAAATTCTTCGGGGCATAATCCGTTGAAGAGAATATCACAAGCTTGAGCATTGTACTGTAGCATCTTCAACTCTTCTGCGGTAGCTTCACGGTTTGGTTCTCTCCCATCGAAGAATTCACCTTGCAAGCCAATGCACACAATAGCCCAAACGGCGGGGTTATGTCCAAGAATATGCATTTTCATCTTATGCTTCCAACTAGCAAAATTTGTACCATCAAAGTAAGGACCTCTACGGTGGTAATTTCCCTCGCTAGACGCCATACTCTCCTAGGTTGTGAAACCAAGGCTATGACCACCAAAAGCTATGGAAATCAAAGAAAATGGCGACCAAAGATCTGATACCACTTGTAGGATCGAAAGTATGTCTAGAGGGGTGGGGGGGGGGGTGATTAGACTACTTGACCAAATAAAAATATAGCCTTTTCCCAGTTTTAGTTCTAGGAAGATTTTAGCAACTTAGCACAAGTCAAGCAATCAATCTACACATGTAATTCTAAGAGTATAGTAGTGGAAAGTAAAACAATTGCATATGAAGGTAAAGGGAGGAGTTTGGAGTGTGCAAATGCAATTGGAGACACGGAGATTTTTGGCATGGTTCCGATAGGTGGTGCTATCGTACATCCACTTTGATGGAGACTTCAACCCACGAAGGGTAACGGTTGCGCGAGTCCACGGAGGGCTCTACCCACGAAGGGTCCACGAAGAAGAAACCTTGTCTATCCCACCATGGCCGTCGCCCACAAAGGACTTGCCTCACTCGGGTAGATCTTCACGAAGTAGGTGATCTCCTTGCCCTTACAAACTCCTTGGTTCAACTCCACAATCTTGACGGAGGCTCCCAAGTGACACCTAACCAATCTAGGAGACACCACTCTCCAAGGGGTAACAAATGTTGTGTTGATGATGAACTCCTTGCTCTTGTGCTTCAAATGATAGTCTCGCCAACACTCAACTCTCTCTCACAGGATTTGGATTTGGTGGAAATATTATTTGAGTGGAAAGCAACTTGGGGAAGGCTAGAGATCAAGATTTATGTGGTTGGAGTGGCATATATTGACCTCAACACAAGTGTAGGTGGTTCTCTCTCAGAAAATGTATTGGAAGTGTAGGCATGTTCTGACGGCTCTCTCCACTAATGAAGAGTGGGTGGAGGGGTATAAGTAGTCTCCACACAGAATCTAACCATTACACACAAATCACCAAACTCGGTGGGACCGAATCATGAAACTCGGTCAGACCGATTTAGTTCAAAATGTGAACGTTAGGATTTTCGGTGGGACTGACTTGTCAACCAGGTGGGACCGATTTTGTTAGGGTTAGGGCATAATGAGACCGATTACACAAACTCGGTGAGACCGATTTTGGTAATGGACTAATAGAGAGTTGGTCAGGCAAACTCGATGGGACCGATTCGCTCATCTCGGTTGGACCGAAATGTTACGAAAGGGAAACAGAGAGTTTGCATTGCAATCTCGGTTTGACCGATCGCTCATCTTGGTTTGACCGAAATGTTATGAAGGGAAACAGAGAGATTACAATACCATCTCGGTGAGACCGAGGTCCCTATCGGTGAGACTGAAAAGACTAGGGTTTGTGGCAGTGGCTATGCCAACTGAACTCGGTGGCGCCTGATATAAAATTTTGGTAGGGCCGAGTTTGACTTTTGGTTTGGGACATATGTGGATATGAGAAAGTAGTTGAGGACTTTGGAGCATATCACTAAGCACTTTGAGCAAGCAAGCCATTAGGCGACACCTCATCCCCTCTTAATAGTATTGGCTTTTCCTATAGACTCAATGTGATCTTGGCTCACTTAAAATGAAAAGATGTAGAGTCCTGAGCTTTGAGCTTGAGCCAATTCTTTGTCCTTAGAATTTTCAGGGATCCACTTTTCACATCCATGCCATGCCAATCATTGAGATTTCTTGAAATGTTTATCTTTAAGTAGCATTAACTCAATGAGTTATATGTTGTTAGGAATTACCAAAACCACCCAGGGATAATTGCACTTTCAAAAGCTTATAGTGATGTGCATTACCGAGAGGGCCCAGAGATACCTCTCCGACAATCAGAGTGACACATCATATTCTTGATCTATGCCAACTCAACAAGTACCATCGGAGACACCTTTAGAGCACCTTTATAATCACCCAGTTACGTTGTGACGTTTGGTAGCACACAAAATGTTCCTCCGGTAAACGGGAGTTGCATAATCTCATAGTCATAGGAACATGTATAAGTCATGAAGGAAGCAATATCAACAAACTAAACGATCATCATGCTAAGCTAACGGATGGGTCAAGTCAATCACATCATTCTCTAATGATGTGATCTCATTAATCAAATGAGAACTCATGTCTATTGCTAGGAAACATAACCATCATTGATTCAACGAGCTAGTAAAGTAGAGGCAAACTAGTGACACTCTATTTGTCTATGTATTCACACATCTATATCTATATCTATGCTAATTACAGACTCCCAATTAATTCTCACGTTAACTAGAAAATACGAGCCGTACATCTAATGATGGGACCAAGTTATTACGGTCTAGATTAACTCATGCAAGTTGCGGGAAAAAAAGTACCGTCAATATCTATCTCCACCGTTTTTGCCTTTCCCAGTTAAAAAAATACCATAAATATCTATGTCCAGCGTTTCTTTCTTTCCTAGTTAAAAAAACGACCTGAAGCAGTCCTATTCTCTCTCGCAATCTTCCTCTCGCGATCCATATCTCTCTTCATATAACAATTTTGGAAAGAGATCCATGTCTCTCTCGAATTGGAGCAAGTAATTTGGGCATGGACGCCCCTCTCTTTCTCTCCATATGGAAACAGATCCGTATCTCTCCCAATTTGCAACCGGGAAGTGGGGGCATGGATCTCCTGCGCTCAGCCTATCACAGTAATATTATTTTCTTCATCTACATCAGGTTCATCTTCTAGCACTGATTTGTTTTATATTTCTTTTTGCTGATTTAGATTTATATTCAGTTATTCCAGTCGTGCCTGCTACCTAGGTATTCAATTTCCTTTATCGTGGCGGATTCTTGAAGCAGATGATAGCGATGGCAAAGTAAAATCAGTGTCCTCAATCCCTCCAAAAACAACAAATAGATCTTCCTGTGGCATACAGAAAAGCACGTCCAATGTCAACCATTCCTATACAAGTGGATCTTATTTTCTTTGCTGATTAACCCTAACTGGATCCTCGACTCTCTGCTGTGATTTGGCTTCCCCAATAATAGTTTTCCCAATCCTTCAACCAAGAGAGGCAACGGGTGGTGTCGGGGGACTAATCCACGAACACCTATGGGACCGGCGGACCGAGTCCCTTTCGGTTTGGCGGGGGCGGAGGTCGCACGAAGAGCGGATCAAGGCGAAGCACACGAGTAGTTTACCCAGGTTCGGGCCGCACGGATGCGTAAAACCCTACTCCTGCTTTGTGGGTTGTATTGAGTTCTTGCTCGGGAGCGCGGAGTGCTACAGTACACACCGGCGGCTAACGAGACCGATCCTCAGTGTTCTCTTTTTCTGAACCCCCTCTATGTTGCACATGGGCCTCCTTTTATATGCTCAAGGGGTCACCGACAGGTGGCAACGGAGACAAAGGGTAAAAATGGAAAGGTGCTGCGGTAGTGTCACATCCCTAGTCTGGTATGACCTAGACTAGCTAGTCATTTGTGCATCATGTTTAAATTTCATTTAAATTTGAAATGAGGATTGGTGGAACCCTCAGAATCATTTTTGAAAATGACCCAAATAAAAATTTCTCCAAAAGGGTCCAAGAAAATGCTCATGTTGCTCTCTGAAAATATTGGACAGAGATAAAAATCAAACCAATATTTTTAAGAGCTCATAGGTATTTATTTTGGGCATTTGGAATTAAGGCATAAATATTTGCTTTGGATATATATTGTTATATATATAAAATATTGTCCAAAAATTATGCCATTTATAAAGGAGCTCTGGATTAATATAACTAGCTTCCATAAAAAATGGCATAAGTAAATAAATTGATTTAGTATTATTACTAAATCAGAACAAATGTCAGAAAAATAGAAAAGAAAAACAAAACAGGGAAAAAACCTTACCTGGGCTTCTTACCTGGCGCCTCTGGCCCAGCAGGCCAGCCCAGCCCACCACCGCCGACGTCCTCCTGGCGCCAGTCGGCCAGGCGCGTGCCCGACGCGCGCGCATGCCGCCGCGCCACGCCACCAGCCTCCCTGCCTGCCTGCCCTCTCCCCTCCTCGTCTGGATGCCCCAGGAGACGCCACGCCCCCCGTACCCTCTCACTCTCTCTCGTTCCTCCTCCCCTCCTCTGCTCTCTCTCTCGCGCACAGCCGAGCGGAGCTCATCGCCGCCGTCCACCGTAGCCGTAGCCACCGCCTGCCCCTCGCCTCCCCAACACGCTCCCCAGATCCGCCGCGACCCCCTCTACCTCCTCGTCGAGCCACGCAAGATGGAGCACCCCGTGGAGCCGTCGCCGTTGCCAACTTCGCCTCCGGCCTCCGTGGATCCTCGCCGTCGATTCGGGAGCTACCGGGCATCCCCGACCTCGCCCTCGCGCTCGCTGGTCTCGCTGTGAGCCCCCGCACCGAACCTCCCCCTCCCCGATGCCGCTTTCTTCCTCCAACCGCGGGCTCCGTCGAGCCCGAGAGCTCATCGCCGCCGGCCACGAGGTCGCCGCGGCTAGAGCCCCCACACGTCGCGTCCGAGCATGCTGTCGTCCTCGGCGCGTTCCCAGGAACACAGAGCACCTACCCACTCTCCCTCCCGTGCACCATAGCGCTCCGTCCCTCTTCACCGAACTCCGGCGAGCTCCGGCGCCCCCGCAGCCCCCCACCAGCTCCCCTGGTTGCGGACGACGACGGGCTACGCCCCGGGGGTCTTCGCGCGACCAAACGCCGCTTGTAGCGCAAGTCCGGTGAGTCGCCGCCGCGCTATTGGTCGCCGCCGGCCAGAACTCCGGCGGGCTGACGTGGCTTTGTTAATTAGGCACTAATCCCCACCTACTGACGCTGACCAGTGGGCCCCAGGGCTTAGTCAAAGCTAATCATCCCAAGTTTGACTCGGGGTTAATCCCAGTGTCACTGACGTGTGGACCCCACACATCAGGTTTGACCCCAGTCAGCCGCAGTTGACTGCTGACGTCGTGCTGACGTCATGCTGGCGCAATAATATGATTTCTGGATTTAAATTAAATCAGGAAATTCCAGAAATTGATTTAAACTTCAAAAATTCATATCAATTCAACCGTAGCTCAGATTAATATAATTTATATATGAAAATTATCAGAAAAATGCAACCTATCCATCTGTACTAGTTTCATGCATGACAAACCAACTTATACTTGCTGTATAGGTGAAAACACATTATGGCATATATAAGAGCTTACTTTGGAGATGCATTTGAGCTTATGGTTCAAATGGACTTCAAACCAAATGATTACTAGTTGCATTAGCTCAAACAACATCACATCTTCATGCCATGTTCATGCATCATATTGTTGCATATGTTTGTGTATTGATTGCCGGCACCGTTCCTTCTTGATAGGTCCTACTCCGGAGCTGTTCCAGAGTACCTGTCTGTGAAGCAGTGCCTCCTCTGTTGATTTACCAGGCAAGCAAACCCCCTTGTTCATTCCGATACAATCCTACTCTCTCGCTCCTGCTCTCAGTTATTGCATTAGGACAACAACGATTCATCTGCTACTTTGTGCTGCGGTAGTTGAACCCATTCCTCTGCATGACCTGTCATTGCCACAGTAAATAGTTGAAACCCACTAGCATGTGTAGGAGTTGATTGAGCCATGTTGTGTTCCTACCATGCTATGCCTGCTATTGCTTAGAGTTGTGTCAGGTCTGATTCATTGGGAATGAATTAGAGTGTTACGATATGTTCTGATGCTGAGAGTGAAGTGTGTGAACACGATTTGGTAAAGGTAGCGGTGAGAGGCCATGTAGGAGTACATGGTAGGTTGTCTCACTGAAACCGTCCTTAAGCACTGAGTTCTGTGTATGTTGTCCAATGACTTGATACTACCACACATTGGGATCCTTAATTGACTCTCTCGACTTATTAACCAACTTGGTCTCTGTCCAGGAGTCGCAACTAGTTTCTGGTGTTTGTAGGTAGTGCTATTTTTCTACCAAGTGGCACCCGGCAGGGTGGGCTTAGGATAGTCTAGGCACAGGTGGCACGGTGTACCAAGTGGCACCCGGATGGTGGGCTTGGGAACCCTGCTCACATCATTTGGGGCCGTGAGCGACACCCCGGCCGGATCTCCTTGCGGATGGAACCTGAATAGGCGATAAACCTGGACTAGAGTCTTGTGTGGTTAGTCAGGTCGTGGCCGACACCCTCGCCAGGCTTCCGCTTGAAGGTTGCCGAGATACATGACGTGTACATGGCGGTAAGTGGCGAGAGCGTGTGTGAAGAAGTACACCCCTTCAGGGTTAACATGATCTATTCGAATAGCCAGGTCCGCGGTTATGGACTTCTTGGATGCTTACATGGTACATAGACAACTTGAAGTGGATACTCTAAAAGGCTCAAGACAAGTGTGAGTGCTATGGATGGCCTTCTCGTAGGGAGACGGGGATGAATCCATAGTAGTGTATTGTGTGGTGATTAGTGGACTCGTGTACGTTGTCTCACCTCAAGAGTTTCTGGTAGTCGTAGAACAGGATAGCCACAGAGTCAAAGCTGGCTTGCTGCAACTAAACCCCACATTACCCTCTTGATACCAATGCATGTATGATAGGATCTGATGTAAGTCTTGCTGAGTACCTTTGTACTCATGTTGCTTTATTTATGTTTTTGCAGCGGAGACTTCGGTCTTACTAGTGTTCTCATGGACTTCGACAAGTAGCTTGTACCTCAGCTACGATCTTGATCGGACGTTGTAGATAGTCAGGCTTCCAGCCCTTTTCATTTATAGATGTCTGTACTCAGACATGTAATGCTTCCGTTTGTTGCTTGATTGCTCTGAATGTTGGGTCATGTGACCCCTGTTTGTAATAAATGCTATGATGGCTCTTCTGAGCCTTTATCTATATGAGTTGTTGAGTTATGCTGTGATGCCATGTTGTACAACACATACTTGCATGTTATGCGTACGTGTAATGTGTATTGCTATGTGTGGGATCTGACTATCTAGTTGTTTATCCTTAGTAGTCTCTCTTACCGGGAAATGTCTCCTAGTGCTTCCACTAAGCCCTGGTAGCTTGCTACTGCTCCGGAACACTTAGGCTGGCCGGCATGTGTCCTTCTTCGATCCTGTGTCTGTCCCTTCGGGGAAATGTCACGCGATGAATACCGGAGTCCTGTTAGCCCGCTACAGCCCGGTTCACCGGAGTCCTGTTAGCCCAGTGCTACAGCCTGGATTCACTCGCTGATGACCGACACGTTCGATGCTGGGTCATGGATGCCTGTCCCTGTAAGTTAGTGCCACTTTGGGTTTACGACTAGCCATGTCAGCCCGGGCTCCTTATCATATGGATGCTAGCGACACTGTCATATACGTGTGCCAAAAGGCGCAAACGGTCCTGGGCAAAGGTAAGGCGACACCCGTGGGGATACCGTGCGTGAGGCCGCAAAGTGATATGAGGTGTTACATGCTAGATCGATGTGGCATTGAGTCGGGGTCCTGACAGCGCTGGTATCAGAGCCTGACTGTCTGTAGGATTACCAAGCCAAACTGGTCGAAGTTGAGTCTTGAAATTCTTTAGTTATGTAAGGGAATTGATTGTGGGAAGGAACGTAAGGCTCTTTTACTTCTTATACCTCATGGCCTTCTGATCTGAGTCATCCTATCTTTCCGACGGGGTTAAGGAACTAGGCTTTCTCTTCCGTCTATCAGGATCACGTGTTACTACTTCGTAGTCCCATAGGATTGGTTGATCAGAGTCATACCCCAGTTTTGAGTATTTCTGGTGTAGTCTGTTTAGTATGATCTCAGAACCTTGAGTAATGCTGATGAGTATGTTACCACCCCATTCTTAGTAGGATGTCTCATTCTGAGCATTTTACTGCCGTTATGCTGCCGGAATTTCCCTAGGAGTTCGAGTGATACTAATTCCTTGTCCTACATTCTATATCCTATAGATTGATGCTGATTCCGTCCCTGGTTTCATTTCTCAGGATGTCATCAAGTTCTATTGTTCGTAGCCAGAACCATGAAGATGGTAGGGATGAGGATCCTCCCGACCCGCCTTCGTTGACAGAGTTCATGTTAGAAATGGAGAGGAACAAGCGTGAGTCTAACCGTTTGTTGGCACATATCGAGGAGAACACCGCACATCAGTTCAAAGGATCTATGACCATTCATGAATTTATCCGCTTGCACCCACCCACCTTTCATCATTCCATCGAGCCACTCGATGCAGATAACTGGCTCCGTAGCATCACCCATAAGCTGCGTTCCGCGAACGTAGCTGAAGATGACAAGGTCACTTATGCCACATACCACCTGGAAGGTCCTGCTAGTCTTTGGTGGCAGAACTATGAGGCTATGCTTCCAGCTGGCCAGAATCCTACCTGGAGAGATTTCACTGAGGCTTTTCGCGAGCATCACATTCCTGAAGCCCTCATCGATCGCAAGAGAGAAGAGTTCTGTAGTTTCACCCAGAGTAAGATGGCTGTTGATGCTTATAGTAGAGAGTTTGAGAACCTCGCCCGCTATGCCACAGAAGAAGTGTCCACGGACGCCAAGAAGCAGGCTAGGTTCCGGAAGGGTCTCAACCCCAAGTTGCGTCGTGATCTCCACCTGCATCATTGTGATACATTCCAAGCCCTTGTGAACAAGGCCATCAATGCAGAGACAGCTCAACTCACTTACGAGGAGTCTCGTAAGCACACCCGTGATTTGGGATCTTCTTCCGGTTCTAGTTCTCAGCAGCGCCGGATTTGGGTTCCAAACTCCGCTCTTCCTTCCGGATATGCACCGAGGCCATCCCATGTGGTGCCTCACCCCGCTCAGTCATATGTCCCACCCAGGCCTACTGGTAGACCGCTTGTCAGTGCGGGTCCACGTCCAACCTCAGGGACTTGCTTCACATGCGGGAAGCCAGGACACTATGCACGTGACTGCTCTCAGACTAGCTATGCTCCACCCCAGCCCGAGAAGACTGTTGGCTGGGTTAAGCCGCCGAGTAAGACGATCAAAGCTAAGCCAGTTCACACTAAACGTGGACGTGTGCATCACGTCTCAGCTAAAGACGCTCGTGATGATCCGGATGTTGTTCTTGGTACACTCCTTGTCAATTGTCACCCAGCATCAGTTCTATTCGATACTAGAGCATCTCACTCCTTCATTTCTGAAGGCTATGCTCGTTTGGACAACATGTCATTTTGTGATATGCCCTCTCCACTAGTCATTCAAACTCCTGGATCCAAGTGGCAAACCTCTAGTGTAAGCCATGGTAACGAAATCCTTGTTGACAGACTTGTATTCCTTGCATCACTTGTAGCCCTCAAGTCCTCAGATATTAACATCATCTTGGGTATGGACTGGATGACAGCTCATCATGCCAAGATTGATTGTTACACCAGATCCGTTCAGCTTACACACCCATCTGGCAAGATAGTCACTGTCTCCACTAGAGTTGCAAAGCGTCAGCTCTATTCTCTTAATGCCAGCCCTATTCCAGACCTTGAAGATATGCCGGTAGTTCGTGACTTTCCGGATGTCTTTCCAGAGGAACTGCCAGGTGTTCCACCTGACAGAGATGTAGAGTTCGTCATAGATCTTATCCCAGGAACAGCTCCAATCTCTAGGAGACCTTACAAGATGCACCCTTAGAACTAGCCGAGCTTAAGAAACAACTTGATGAGTCCTTGCAAAAAGGTTTCATCCGTCCTAGTTCTTCTCCTTGGGCTTGCCCCGTTCTCTTTGTTAAGAAGAAGGATGGTACGGACCGGATGGTTGTAGACTATCGTCCCGTTAATTTGGTCACGATAAAGAACAAATATCCGCTCCCCAGGATCAACGACCTATATGATCAGCTCGCTGGATCCTCAGTCTTCTCCAAGATGGATTTAAGGTTAGGCTACCACCAAATCAAAATCAGAAACGGGGACATTCCCAAGACAGCTTTTGTCACTCGTTATGGTCAGTACGAGTACACCGTTATGTCCTTTGGCCTAACCAACGCCCCAGCCACATTCTCCCGCTTGATGAACTCGATCTTCATGGAGTACTTAGATAAGTTCGTCGTGGTTTATCTCGATGATATTCTTATTTACTCGAAGAACAAGGAAGAGCATGCCGAACATCTTAGACTTGTGTTAGAAAAACTCAGAGAGCACCGCCTTTATGCCAAGTTCTCCAAGTGTGAATTTTGGTTGCCAGAAGTGACCTACCTAGGCCACGTAATCTCTGGCAAGGGCATTGCTGTCAATCCCGAGAGAGTCAAGGCCGTTCTCGATTGGACTCCACCTGAAACCGTTAAACAAGTTAGGAGCTTCCTTGGTCTAGCCAGCTATTGTCGCCGCTTTGTTGAAAACTTCTCCAAAGTAGCCAAACCCCTCACGGAACTTCTCAAGAAAGATAAAAAGTTCGAGTGGTCCCCACAGTGTGAGTACAGTTTTCAGGAACTGAAAAGACGCCTGACTTCTGCTCCCATACTTGTGCCACCGGATTTCACAAAGGACTTTGTTATCTATTGTGACGCCTCACGACAGGGACTAGGTTGCATTCTTATGCAGGATCGTCATGTGATTGCCTATGCATCTCGACAGTTGCATCCACATGAGGATAATTATCCTACACATGATCTAGAGCTTGCAGCCGTAGTCTATGCACTCAAGACCTGGCGACATTACCTTCTTGGTAAACGTTGTGAGATCTACACCGATCACCAGAGTCTCAAGTATATCTTCACCCAACCAGATTTGAACCTTAGGCAAAGACGTTGGTTGGAGTTGATCACAGATTATGATCTAGGGATTACCTACACCCCAGGCAAAGCCAATGTCATGGCTGATGCGCTAAGCCGTAAATCCTATTGCAACAATCTCATGTTGCAGCAAGGCCAACCACTTCTCCATGAGGAATTCTGTAAGCTTAATCTTCACATAGCTCCTCGCGGATTTCTTTCTACCTTGGTGGCGAAACCTACTCTTGAGGATCAGATCATAACTAGCCAGCAATATGATATGGGTATTTCTCGTATCAAGGATAACGTTAAGAAGGGAGTTGCTGGTAGCTTCTCTATGGATGATCGTGGTGTTGTTTTCTTTGGGAACCGCCTGGTGGTCCCCAAGAAGCAACATCTTCGACAATTGATTCTCAAGGAGGCGCATGAATCTCCTCTCACGATTCATCCCGGTAGCACTAAGATGTATCAGGACCTACGCCAGAGGTTCTGGTGGACTAGGATGAAGAGAGAAATCACCGACTTCGTTGCTAAATGTGACGTTTGTCGTCGCGTTAAGGCAGAGCATCAAAGACCTGCTGGCACCCTTCAGCCTTTAGCTATTCCTGAATGGAAATGGGATAAAGTTGGTATGGACTTCATCACCGGCTTTCCCAGGACCAAGATAGGGAATAACGCTATCTTCGTAGTCGTTGATCGTCTTTCCAAAGTGGCTCACTTCCTACCTGTTCGAGAGAGTATCACTGCTAGTCAGCTCGCTGACTTATATATTTCTCGAATAGTATCACTTCATGGTGTTCCACTAGAGATCAATTCAGACCGTGGCAGTCTTTTCACTTCTCATTTCTGGGAGAGTTTCCAAACTGCCATGGGAACCCATCTTTCCTTCAGTACCGCTTTCCACCCTCAGTCGAGTGGTCAGGTGGAACGGGTCAACCAAATTCTCGAAGACATGCTTAGAGCTTGCGTTATCTCATTCGGTATGGATTGGGAGAAATGTCTTCCTTTCGCCGAGTTTGCTTATAACAATAGCTATCAATCCAGCCTCAAAAAGGCTCCTTTTGAGGTTCTCTATGGACGAAGATGTCGAACACCTTTGAACTGGTCAGAAACCGGTGAAAGACAATTCTTTGGACCGGACATGATCCAGGAGGCAGAAGAGCAAGTTCGCATCATTCGTGGGAATTTGAAAACAGCCCAGTCTCGTCAGAAAAGCCAGTACGATCGTCATCATAAGGATATGACTTATGAAGTTGGCGAAAAGGCCTACCTTCGGGTTACTCACTTGAAGGGTACCCATCGTTTCGGTATCAAGGGCAAGTTGGCTCCTCGTTACATTGGTCCTTTTCGCATTCTCGCTAAACGAGGAGAGGTTGCCTACCAGTTGGAACTACCCCCGCATCTTTCTCGAGTTCATGATGTCTTCCACGTCTCTCAACTCAGGCGTTGCTTCTCGGATCCTACCCGCAGAGTGGACCACGAAACACTTGATCTTCAAGATAACCTCACATACCGAGAGTACCCGATTCGCATTCTTGATCAAGCAGAGTGTGTTACCCGACGTCAGAACATCAAGTTTCTCAAAGTTCAGTGGTCTCATCATTCCGAGAGAGAAGCTACTTGGGAGCGAGAAGATCGTCTTCGACTGGAGTACCCCGCTTTCTTTCCGTCAACCCCTGAATCTCGAGGCGAGATTCTTTCAAGTGGGGGCGAGTTGTCACATCCCTAGTCTGGTATGACCTAGACTAGCTAGTCATTTGTGCATCATGTTTAAATTTCATTTAAATTTGAAATGAGGATTGGTGGAACCCTCAGAATCATTTTTGAAAATGACCCAAATAAAAATTTCTCCAAAAGGGTCCAAGAAAATGCTCATGTTGCTCTCTGAAAATATTGGACAGAGATAAAAATCAAACCAATATTTTTAAGAGCTCATAGGTATTTATTTTGGGCATTTGGAATTAAGGCATAAATATTTGCTTTGGATATATATTGTTATATATATAAAATATTGTCCAAAAATTATGCCATTTATAAAGGAGCTCTGGATTAATATAACTAGCTTCCATAAAAAATGGCATAAGTAAATAAATTGATTTAGTATTATTACTAAATCAGAACAAATGTCAGAAAAATAGAAAAGAAAAACAAAACAGGGAAAAAACCTTACCTGGGCTTCTTACCTGGCGCCTCTGGCCCAGCAGGCCAGCCCAGCCCACCACCGCCGTCGTCCTCCTGGCGCCAGTCGGCCAGGCGCGTGCCCGACGCGCGCGCATGCCGCCGCGCCACGCCACCAGCCTCCCTGCCTGCCTGCCCTCTCCCCTCCTCGTCTGGATGCCCCAGGAGACGCCACGCCCCCCGTACCCTCTCACTCTCTCTCGTTCCTCCTCCCCTCCTCTGCTCTCTCTCTCGCGCGCAGCCGAGCGGAGCTCATCGCCGCCGTCCACCGTAGCCGTAGCCACCGCCTGCCCCTCGCCTCCCCAACACGCTCCCCAGATCCGCCGCGACCCCCTCTACCTCCTCGTCGAGCCACGCAAGATGGAGCACCCCGTGGAGCCGTCGCCGTTGCCAACTTCGCCTCCGGCCTCCGTGGATCCTCGCCGTCGATTCGGGAGCTACCGGGCATCCCCGACCTCGCCCTCGCGCTCGCTGGTCTCGCTGTGAGCCCCCGCACCGAACCTCCCCCTCCCCGATGCCGCTTTCTTCCTCCAACCGCGGGCTCCGTCGAGCCCGAGAGCTCATCGCCGCCGGCCACGAGGTCGCCGCGGCTAGAGCCCCCACACGTCGCGTCCGAGCACGCTGTCGTCCTCGGCGCGTTCCCAGGAACACAGAGCACCTACCCACTCTCCCTCCCGTGCACCATAGCGCTCCGTCCCTCTTCACCGAACTCCGGCGAGCTCCGGCGCCCCCGCAGCCCCCCACCAGCTCCCCTGGTTGCGGGACCAAACGCCCCGGGGGTCTTCGCGCGACCAAACGCCGCTTGTAGCGCAAGTCCGGCGAGTCGCCGCCGCGCTATTGGTCGCCGCCGGCCAGAACTCCGGCGGGCTGACGTGGCTTTGTTAATTAGGCACTAATCCCCACCTACTGACGCTGACCAGTGGGCCCCAGGGCTTAGTCAAAGCTAATCATCCCAAGTTTGACTCGGGGTTAATCCCAGTGTCACTGACGTGTGGACCCCACACATCAGGTTTGACCCCAGTCAGCCGCAGTTGACTGCTGACGTCGTGCTGACGTCATGATGGCGCAATAATATGATTTCTGGATTTAAATTAAATCAGGAAATTCCAGAAATTGATTTAAACTTCAAAAATTCATATCAATTCAACCGTAGCTCAGATTAATATAATTTATATATGAAAATTATCAGAAAAATGCAACCTATCCATCTGTACTAGTTTCATGCATGACAAACCAACTTATACTTGCTGTATAGGTGAAAACACATTATGGCATATATAAGAGCTTACTTTGGAGATGCATTTGAGCTTATGGTTCAAATGGACTTCAAACCAAATGATTACTAGTTGCATTAGCTCAAACAACATCACATCTTCATGCCATGTTCATGCATCATATTGTTGCATATGTTTGTGTATTGATTGCCGGCACCGTTCCTTCTCGATAGGTCCTGCTCCGGAGCTGTTCCAGAGTACCTGTCTGTGAAGCAGTGCCTCCTCTGTTGATTTACCAGGCAAGCAAACCCCCTTGTTCATTCCGATACAATCCTACTCTCTCGCTCCTGCTCTCAGTTATTGCATTAGGACAACAACGATTCATCTGCTACTTTGTGCTGCGGTAGTTGAACCCATTCCTCTGCATGACCTGTCATTGCCACAGTAAATAGTTGAAACCCACTAGCATGTGTAGGAGTTGATTGAGCCATGTTGTGTTCCTACCATGCTATGCCTGCTATTGCTTAGAGTTGTGTCAGGTCTGATTCATTGGGAATGAATTAGAGTGTTACGATATGTTCTGATGCTGAGAGTGAAGTGTGTGAACACGATTTGGTAAAGGTAGCGGTGAGAGGCCATGTAGGAGTACATGGTAGGTTGTCTCACTGAAACCGTCCTTAAGCACTGAGTTCTGTGTATGTTGTCCAATGACTTGATACTACCACACATTGGGATCCTTAATTGACTCTCTCGACTTATTAACCAACTTGGTCTCTGTCCAGGAGTCGCAACTAGTTTCTGGTGTTTGTAGGTAGTGCTATTTTTCTACCAAGTGGCACCCGGCAGGGTGGGCTTAGGACAGTCTAGGCACAGGTGGCACGGTGTACCAAGTGGCACCCGGATGGTGGGCTTGGGAACCCTGCTCACATCATTTGGGGCCGTGAGCGACACCCCGGCCGGATCTCCTTGCGGATGGAACCTGAATAGGCGATAAACCTGGACTAGAGTCTTGTGTGGTTAGTCAGGTCGTGGCCGACACCCTCGCCAGGCTTCCGCTTGAAGGTTGCTGAGATACATGACGTGTACATGGCGGTAAGTGGCGAGAGCGTGTGTGAAGAAGTACACCCCTGCAGGGTTAACATGATCTATTCGAATAGCCGGGTCCGCGGTTATGGACTTCTTGGATGCTTACATGGTACATAGACAACTTGAAGTGGATACTCTAAAAGGCTCAAGACAAGTGTGAGTGCTATGGATGGCCTTCTCGTAGGGAGACGGGGATGAATCCATAGTAGTGTATTGTGTGGTGATTAGTGGACTCGTGTACGTTGTCTCACCTCAAGAGTTTCTGGTAGTCGTAGAACAGGATAGCCACAGAGTCAAAGCTGGCTTGCTGCAACTAAACCCCACATTACCCTCTTGATACCAATGCATGTATGATAGGATCTGATGTAAGTCTTGCTGAGTACCTTTGTACTCATGTTGCTTTATTTATGTTTTTGCAGCGGAGACTTCGGTCTTACTAGTGTTCTCATGGACTTCGACAAGTAGCTTGTACCTCAGCTACGATCTTGATCGGACGTTGTAGATAGTCAGGCTTCCAGCCCTTTTCATTTATAGATGTCTGTACTCAGACATGTAATGCTTCCGTTTGTTGCTTGATTGCTCTGAATGTTGGGTCATGTGACCCCTGTTTGTAATAAATGCTATGATGGCTCTTCTGAGCCTTTATCTATATGAGTTGTTGAGTTATGCTGTGATGCCATGTTGTACAACACATACTTGCATGTTATGCGTACGTGTAATGTGTATTGCTATGTGTGGGATCTGACTATCTAGTTGTTTATCCTTAGTAGTCTCTCTTACCGGGAAATGTCTCCTAGTGCTTCCACTAAGCCCTGGTAGCTTGCTACTGCTCCGGAACACTTAGGCTGGCCGGCATGTGTCCTTCTTCGATCCTGTGTCTGTCCCTTCGGGGAAATGTCACGCGATGAATACCGGAGTCCTGTTAGCCCGCTACAGCCCGGTTCACCGGAGTCCTGTTAGCCCAGTGCTACAGCCTGGATTCACTCGCTGATGACCGACACGTTCGATGCTGGGTCATGGATGCCTGTCCCTGTAAGTTAGTGCCACTTTGGGTTTACGACTAGCCATGTCAGCCCGGACTCCTTATCATATGGATGCTAGCGACACTGTCATATACGTGTGCCAAAAGGCGCAAACGGTCCCGGGCAAAGGTAAGGAGACACCCGTGGGGATACCGTGCGTGAGGCCGCAAAGTGATATGAGGTGTTACATGCTAGATCGATGTGGCATTGAGTCGGGGTCCTGACAGGTAGGTACAGCTACCTGCTACAGTGTATCATACCTAACCCTGACGGCAGGGGACAAGGGCATTAAATGCCCGTCTGTGTCGCCTAAACAGTGCAAAAGGGGCCGTCAGGGACACCATCGCTCGCCACGATGGCAATCTTGTCAGCGTCGCTCGCTACTGCGCACCGCTGGCTGCACAGCCTCCCGCCACGCATGCCTGGAAGGGTCCCAGAGCGACACGTTGGTGGATGTGCTGGAGCGCGGGCACAGAGTGGTGGCTTGCCGCGGCAAGCGCCTTGCCGCGGTCGTTGTCTTGTCGCGTCCGGGAGTTTGTTGCTCACCGGGCCTTGCCGGGACGCGAGGCACGCCGCGGCAAGTTCCTTGAGATGCCTTGTGAGGCCTTCCCGGCAAGCTCCTCTTGCCGGGGTCTTGTCTCCTTAAGCGCCTTGCCTTGGTTGGCCTTACCGGCAAGCTCCTCTTGCCGGGGTCTTGTGGTGTCTTGGTTTGGATACTTTGTTCTTGAATGGCTCCAAAGGAACCACGGAGGACCTTGGCGGTCACCCAGCAAGCCTTGCCGCGGGATGCTGCGACTGCCCGTGCACAAGTTCGGGATACTAGGGTACCCCTACTCTAGTACACTAACAGGAGCCCCCGGGCCTGGGCCATACACGGTGCCGAGCGCTGTTGGGCCAGGCCCAAAACAGGGCACGGGCACGCGCGGCCTAGGTTACACCGTATCTCTCTCCGTATCCACCGCGCCCTCCCCAAACGGCACACGTTGAATGCGGCATCGTGGGAGAGATCGTGGGTGGTTTCTTTATTCGGAAATGCGGAACGTCTGCCCCCTCCCTCTTTATAAGCAGGGGAAACAGGGGTAGTTCGTCCATTCGCCCTTTGCTGCTCCAATCTCAAAAATCTCCGCCGCTCCCTCGTCTTCCCAAAGCCGAAAGAGAGCAGCGCTCCGCCCCCCATCACCACCAGCACCACCAACGCTGTCGGCCTCCTCCACCACTTCCGCCATGGCCCCAAAAGCCGACAAGGGGAAGGTTGTGAAGTCGACCAAGGCGCAGCGGCTTGCGGTGCTGCGAAAGGAGCGGGCAGTCTTCCCCCCAAGCTTGCTGCGAGGGAGCTGAGGGAGAACTACTACCTCTTCTGGTCGACGGAGACACGAGCGCATCCGTGCACGAAGGTACTTCCCGCCGCCGCTTGGAAGAAGGCCCCAAACGGATACCCTTTCTTTGCCTTGTTCTTCTACTGTGGGCTCTGCCCGCCTTTCTCTGAATTCTTCTGCGACATCATGAACACCTACGGGTTCCATCCCCTCGACTTCACCCCCAATGCCGTTCTGACCATGGCGGTTTTCGCACATCTCTGCGAAAACTTTGTCGGAGTCCATCCCAATGTAGCCCTCTTTTGCCACTTCTTTTTACCCCGAGTAGAGAGAGGAGAGCCTTTATCCGATGGAATCGCCTGGATCCCGAGGGCTGGCAAGAAGGAAACTTATCTGGAGGGGGAATTCCGCGGCAAGTGGGAGGAGTGGAGAGCAGACTGGTGCTGGATTGACGAGGAGAACCCGCAGCCATTCACCACCCGGCGCCAAACCCCAGTAGCACGCGGCAGCGATTGGAGTGACGTGGCCCCGGAAGACGACAGGCTGAAGATCGCTGTCACCCAGATCCTGCACCTCAGGCTTGCCGGGCTCACTGTAGGCGCTGTTGGCGCAGACTTTCTTCGCCGCCGCATCGCCCCCCTGCAGGAACAGGGGGAGACCCGCTTGGGAGTTCAAGAACACGGCAGATATTATGAGGCTGCGGCCGGGCCTCAACTTCAACTTCACGGTTCTGGAGCTCAACGCGATGCTCCAGGAGCTCTTCAAGTATGACCCCCAACATCCCGAAGTTTTCAGGTTGCCGGGGGGCGTCGTTCCGCTGTGCAACAATTCCTCACTCGACCGCATCCGTGCAATGATGCCGGAGTGCGACTCGCATGGGATTGTGCCAACTTGGTAGGAGCCTGCGGACGACGTCGTGCAGCAGTTCTTTGATGACTTGGTAGAAGTGCCGATCCGCTCCGACGAGAAGGATAGCCTCACCCGCGACACCACGGATGCGGAGATGGCACTCATTGCCACTAGGCTGGAAGAGGCAGCGGCAGCCGCAGCCACGGGCGAATTTGGGTTCACCATGGAGGAGGCAGATGCAGCAGAGGCGGCAAGCCGTACCGAACGAGGGGAGCCCGCCGGCGAGAAGGAACTTGCCGGACATGGCGTCGGGTCGGGTGAGCCCGCCAAGGATACGAGCGGCTCGCTGGAGATCAACTCCTCTTCCTCCTCATCTTCAGACAGCTCGCCGCAAGCAGAGCCTCCATCCCCACCAAGAAGGCGTCTCCGCAAGGCCGGTGATGTAGCGGAGCGGCAAGCGGGTCAATAGTCACCGCGCCGCGTGACACGCTCCACCGCGGCAAACACTGTTGCCGCGGGAGCGCCTCATGCTGCGACGGCAACTGGAGCAGGGTCTAGCCGGGCCACCGCTTCAGTTCCTGCCGCTGCTCACGCCGCGTCGGCAGCCGGAGCGGGGTCGTCTCAGACCACCGCCACCGCTCCCGCCAAGCGGCCAAGGGAAGCTTCTCCTACGCCTCCTCGCACCGGGCGTGCGCCGGACTTCGAGTTCTCCGCGTTCAGCTCCGACGAGGAAGAAAAAGAAGAGTAAGCTTCTCTTGCTGTACTTGCAGTTCTTCAATCCTTGCTGTTTGTTTTGTATCTCATTCACTTTTCTCTGAACTTGTTCCTCTTTAGGACTCTGGCCCAGAGAGCAGCAAAGAGGGCCGAGGTCCCGGTGATTGTCATCGAGGACGAACTTACTGCGACAGCAGGAGGTGCGCCCGAGACAACCTTGCCGGACCCGGCAACTTTTCTCCAGAGCAGCCCCCAGTGTAAGTATAGGGTTTGCTTTCCGCTTGTGAGGTGCGCATGGATACTCTGTCTTTGCTGATATTTGATTGCTGATTTGTGTAGGAGCAGAGCAGCCCCACCAGGAGCCAAGGGAGAATCCCTCGACAAGGGAGAACTTTCCGGCAAGGGAGGGCTTCCCGGTAAGAGAGAAGTCTCCGGCAAGGGAGGGTTCTCCGGCAAGGGACATCACCAGCGGCCCCCCGACGGCGGAGACCACGACTGCAGAACCCGGTACAGGTAATCCTTTCGCTACAAGATTTCCCTTAGGTTCTTCTTCTCTTGATCTTCTTCTTGTTGGATTTTTGCTTGACTCTTCTCCCCTTTCTGGCTGTCAGACCCATCTGCTACGGAGCCGATGGAGACCAAGGTTGCCGCCGAAGAAGCAGCCGGTGTTAGCGATCCCGCCGGCGTAGAGGCCGCCAAGGCTGCCGCCACAGCAACTGGCGAGGGGTCTGGCGATCGCACTGACGGCCCTGAGGCCGCAGGAGCGCCAGGCGCTACACCGACCGCCGACCCGTCCGCCGCTGCTGCAGCGCCAGGCTCCGAAGAGCCCCAGCCAGGCATCTACTTGAAGGCCGGCGACGATGTCTTCATCAACCTCCCCTGGGCGTCAAGCTCCAGGGCGCCGGTCGAGGGGAAGATCTTCGACGGGGAGGTGCTCGCCTCCGCGGGGCTGACGCTGGTTGACGCGCCGAGCAGCAGCAGCAACGAGCCTGAGGAGGAGCAGCTGCTGCGGAAGTTGTTGTCGCTCTACCGCGCGCGGCAAGCCAAGCTGGACTCCCGCGAGGTGCTTGTCGCGAAGGCGGGAGCAGACATCGAGAAGCGCGCAGAGGAGCTCGGGGGTTTCCACCGGGAAGCTCTCCGGTCCCTGGCGGAAGAGCGGGAGCAGCTCGCCGAAGCGCAGAAGGTCTTCTTCCTCGAGAAGGCCGAAGTCGAAGAGCAACAGCGACTTGCCGCTGTGAAGCTATCCGCGGAAGAGGGCGAGCTGGCGCAGCGGAAGGTCAATCTTGACGCCCACGAGGAGGAGCTTGCCGTGCGCGAGGAAAAACTCGGCGGAGCCCTCAAGCAAGCAGAGGACGCTGCCGTTGCCGCCGAGGCCGCCAAGAAGGAGTTGGAGTCGAAGGTGGCGCAGCTGGAGGCCGATCTCGCCGAGAAGGGCAAAGAGCTCAGCGCCGCCAAGGACTCCAACGCGGATCTTGAGTTGAAGCTGACTGCTTTGACCAAGACGCTGGACGGCGCCAAGAAGCAGGAGGCGGCCTTGAAGGAGGAGATCAAGGCCGACAAGGCGCTGCTAGAAAGTGTTGCCGCCACCCAGAACACCTTCAGGGAGACTGTGGAGCACTGGACGGAGAGTCTTGTGAACGCTGCCACAGACATTGACAGGGAGCTGGCGCAGCTGGGGATGGAGGATCTCGGGTATCCCTCCGACGAGAACCTCCAACCCAGCGCCAAGCTCGTCTTGTTCTTCAAGGGCGTGGCAACGGCCCTTCAGCGGCTCAGGGAGAAGATCCCTAAGCAGCTGGCCGACGAGTCGCGCAAAATCTGCACGGGATCCCTTCAGAAAGTTTTGGTGAAGGTGGCCTTCCGCAATCCGGGCCTCAACCTCACCAACGTCCTCAAGACCTTGCCGCCGGATGCTGATCTAGAGGCGCTCAAGACCCTTGTCGCACCCATTGTGGACAAGGTTAGCGGGATCAAGAGGATGGAAGGCGACCGCGTAGATTAGGCCGCCCATTTCTTCTTTTCTTGTCGCTGTTTGCCATGTTATGAAAACAATCTGTTAGAGCTGCGACAAGCTATCTTTGTAATATAACTCTATTCTGGGCAATGATTGCAATGTTATTCCCTTTACTTGATTCCTCCCTTTGTATGTTTTTGCCCTACGCTTTTAGGGAACTTGCCGGTGCAGGCACCTGAGCCGCGAGCACTGAGTGCGGAACGTCAGCAGCCTGCTGGCGGTGCCGCTACCGGCAAGAAACCTTGTCGCAACTAGTTGCAGCTCACTTAAGTTGTTGAGCAGACTCGAAACAAAATAAGGGTGCAACTAGCTACGAGTTGGTTCCTCCGCGCACAGGTTTTCCATACAAAGTGTGGTCGTTCAAGGGAGATAACTTAAAATTATAAAAATCTGATTGCTCAAACTTTGGCAACTTAGCTTTTCTGTTGTTTGCTTCCCGGCAAGGCGAAACTTTGTTGAACGACGCCTGGTCCATACCATTATCTTCTTCTTTCCCCCCCGACAAACTTGTGGGCGAGGGGAACCTTCCTTTTCTTGAGAAAAAAGAAAGAAGAGAAAATAAAGATATGGAGCCTTACGGCTCGTTATTGCTTACCGGGGAGTAGGCGCTGCACAATGTGTCAGATCATATATGCAAAAAATAGAAAGCATGAAATTGACAAAATGTGCGGAGCACATGAGCTTTACTTATGCATGGGGTCTGCGCCCGGCTTTGTACAAAGGATTACATGCAACAGCGGCAAGACTTGTACAAAAGGTGGTTGCCGAAACAGGTTCCGGCAACCGTGCCTTACAGATAAACTTACGAAGATGCTCAATGTTCCAGGAGTTGCTCACCGGAATGTCATCTTCGGTCTCAAGGTGGACAGCGCCAGGCCTAGTGACTCGTTTCACCCGGTAAGGGCCTTCCCACTTCGGCGTCAACTTGTTGGAATTCTTGGCGGACTGAACACGCCGAAGAACAAGGTCGCCTTCCTCGAAACTTCTGGCATTAACTTTGCGGCTATGGTAGCGGCGCAAAGCTTGCTGGTAGCGAGCAGCTCGCACAGCAGCCTGAAGACGGTCTTCCTCAAGGAGCAGAGCGTCATCTTGTCGCAGCTGCTCTTGCTCGAGCTCATCATAAGCGAGCACTCGAGGTGACCCATATACGAGTTCCGTGGGGAGAACTGCCTCTGCTCCATAGACTAGAGCGAAAGGTGTCTGGCCGGTGGCTCGATTTGGCGTCGTTCTGATCGACCAAAGAACCACCGGCAGCTCCTCGATCCAGTTTCTTCCGCACTTGTGCAGCCTGTCGAAAGTCCTGGTCTTGAGCCCGCGCAGCACTTTAGCATTTGCCCTCTCCGCTTGACCGTTGCTTCTCGGGTGAGCAACAGAAGCGAAGCAGACCTTGGCGCCAAGATCTTGGACGTACTGTATGAAGGTGCGGCTCGTGAATTACGTACCTTGTCAGTGATTATCCTGTTAGGGATCCCGAAGCGGCAAACAATCGACCTGAAGAACTTGACTGCTGACTGTGCTGTCACCTTCCTCACTGGTTCCACTTCCGGCCACTTTGTGAACTTGTCGATTGCGACGTACAAGTACTCAAAGCCCCTGACTGCTCGGGGAAAGGGGCCGAGGATGTTGAGCCCCCAGACCGAAAAAGGCCAGGATAAAGGGATCGTCTGGAGAGCTTGAGCTGGTTGGTGTATCTGCTTGGAATGGAACTGGCACGCTTCACACTTGGTTACTTGTGCAGTTGCATCCTGGAGGGCTGTCGGCCAAAAGAAACCTTGCCGGAATGCTTTGCCGACAAGTTCTCTTGCGCCAATGTGGTGACTACATATGCCTCCATGTATCTCTGCCAACAGCTTTTGTCCATCTTCCCGGTGAATACACTTCAATTTCACACCGTTGAGTCTTCTCCTGTACAGTGTCTTGTCGACAAACTGGTACATACTTGACTGCCGGGCTACTCTTTCCTCTTCTTCTTGCTCTTCGGGAAGTTCTCCTGTCTGAAGGAAACGGACAATCTGCTGTGCCCATGCTGGAGCTTGTGGCTCGACAACAAGGACTAAAGGCAAATCTGCGGCTGCGGGAACATCCGCTTCTATGGCGAGAATCTGCGGCTCTGCCGGAGCTTGACGTTCCCCGGCAAGCTTGCCGAAGCAAAACTTGTTGGGAGCTTCTGCTTCAACGAAACAAACCCTAGGGCTTGTCGGAGCAGATTGCTCCTCAGCGCTCTTGGCGTTGATCTCGGGGACCTTCTTTGCCAAAGGCAAATCTGCTGCTGCGGGAACGTCCGCTTCTACGGCGAGAACCTGCGGCTCTGCCGGAGCAAAACTTGCCGGGAGCTTCTGCTTCAACGGAACAAACCCTAGGGCTTGCCGGAGCAGATTGCTCCTCAGCGCTCTTGGCTTTGATTTTGGGGACCTTCTTGGCGGCGGCTTCGGGAAGCTCTGCCGGAAAATAGTCACCAGAAATCAACTTCCTCTTATTGCTCTGTCTAGTTGATCGTGTTACGGACGGTTGAGTCAGCTTGAGCACAAAGATCCCTGGTTCCACAGGTAACTTAAGTGCAACGCACTTTGACAGGCCATCGGCAATGGCGTTCTGAGCTCTTGGAACATGCTCCATCTGTAGGCTGTCAAAGTGCTCTTCTAGCTTTCTCACTTCGTCGACGTAAGCTTCCATCAACGGACTCTGATAGCTCTTATTTATTTGGTGGACGACAAGCTGTGAGTCACCCCGGACAATGAGCTTCTTGATCCCAAGGTCTGCCGCGATCCTGAGACCGGCAAGCAAGCCTTCATACTCTGCAGTATTGTTTGTTGCTTGCTCCTTGGGAAAGTGCATCTGGACTATGTACTTGAGGTGCTCTCCGGTGGGTGCGATAAGCAGCACACCAGCACCGCCGCCTTGCAGCGAAAAAGCACCATCAAAGTACATCAGCCACTCTTTGCTTGCTTCGTTGACGGGGATGCTCGTTTCTGGAATTTCTTCATCTAGTGTTGGTGTCCATTCTGCTATGAATTCTGCCAATGCTCTGCTTTGGATGGTTGAAGTACTCTCAAACTTGAGGCCAAAGCTTGACAGTTCTAGTGCCCACTCAACAATCCTGCCTGTCGCTTCTGGATTCTATAGTATCCTCTTCATCGGAAAGCGAGTGACAATTGTGATCTCATGTGCTTGGAAGTAATGGCGCAGCTTTCTCGAGGCCATGAGAAGGCCGAAAAGCAATTTCTGCACGCCAGAGTACCTTGACCTAGCCCCCTGCAGAAGGGAACTGACAAAGTAAACTGGGTGCTGCACCATTTTCTTTTGTATCTCCTCGCGCATCTGCACAGATCCATCTTTGTCGGGACCAGAGCTTGCCGGGGAAGCCCCTTGCTTGTCGCTGGATGCGCTTGCCGTGGTTGCTGGCTCGTCATCTGCCTCCCTCTCTGCTACTAACGCAGCACTAACCACTTGATTGGTTGCCGCTATATACAGCAGCAACTTCTCTTGTGGCTTAGGTGCGACAAGTATTGGAGGGGAGGACAGGTATCTCTTCAAGTCTTGCAGCGTAGCCTTCGCTTCCGGAGTCCATTTCATTGGACCTGCCTTTTTCAATAATTTGAAAAATGGCAGGGCGCGCTCAGCGGACTTAGAGATAAACCTGCTGAGAGCAGCCACGCAACCGGCAAGTCTTTGTACATCCTTGACGCGCTTTGGTGCTTCAATCTGCTCAATGGCCTTGATCTTGTCGGGATTGGCTTCAATTCGCCGCTGAGACACGAAGAACCCGAGAAGCTTGCCGGAGGGGACTCCAAACACACACTTCTCTGGGTTGAGTTTGAGGCTGATCTTGCGCAGATTTGCAAAGGTCTCGTCTAAATCTTGGATCAGAGTTGCCTTGTCCTTGCTCTTGACCACTATGTCATCCATATAGGCTTCCACATTTCTGTGTATTTGTGGCTCAAGAGCGACATGGACTACTCTTGCAAATGTTGAACCAGCATTTTTTAATCCGAAAGGCATCCGTATGAAACAGTACGTGCCACATGGAGTAATAAATGCGGTCTTCTCCTCATCCTCTTCTGCCATGAAGATCTGATGGTATCCTGAATATGCGTCAAGAATGAAAGCAAATCACATCCGGCTATGGAGTCAACAATCTGGTCAATGTGCGGCAAAGGAAATGGGTCTTTGGGACAAGCTTTGTTAACATCGGTAAAATCGATACAAAGTCTCCATTTCCCATTCTCCTTGCGCACGACTATAGGATTGGCCAACCACGTAGGATGGAGCACTCCTCTGACAAGGCCTGCTGCTTCCAACTTCTTGATCTCTTCTGCAATGAATTCTTGGCGCTCCACTGCTTGCTTCCTGATCTTCTGCTTGACGGGCCGCGCATGAGGACAAACGGGAAGGTGGTGCTCAATTACTTTCCTGGGAACACCGGGGATGTCAGACGGTTGCCACGCAAACATGTCGACATTCGCCCGCAGGAAAGCAATGAGCGCGCTTTCCTATTCAGGGTCGAGAGTGGCACTGATGGTGAAGGTACCACCAGTGTCGTCCTCCTTGGCGGACACATTCTTCGTCTCTGGCGGAGCTGCCATTGTCTTCTTACACTTGCCGGTGGAGCTCGATGGTGCATCCTCGACGGCAGCGCAGCACTCCGAAGAGGTGCGCTTGCCAGAGTGGGCATCAGAACTCTTGCCGGACTTGGTCTTCTTCTTCCCCCCGGGAGCTTCAGCGGCAAGTGACTTGCGATCTGTTGCGGCTTCCGCTTCCCGGTAGATCTTATCGGCGCAGATAAGAGCACCCTTCTTGTCGCCGGGGACAGAGATGACGCTTATCGGGCCTGGCATCTTCATCATGTTGTATGCATAGTGAGAGGCTGCCATGAACTTGGCGAGTGCTGGATGGCCGAGTATCCCATTGTAAGGCAATGGAATATCGGCAACGTCAAAAGTGACCCTCTCAGTCCTGAAGTTCAACTCGCTGCCAAATGTTACTGGCAACGTGACCTTCCCCTTCGGCTTGCTCCTTCCCGGGTTGATTCCTTGGAATGTGCCGGTCTCTTCAAGATCGCTGTCAGGGATTTGGAGTTTCTGGAGTACCACGGAGGATATCAGGTTCAAGCCGGCCCCACCGTCAACTAACATCTTAGTGACCTTGAGGTTGCGGATAGTTGGTGAAACCAACATCGGCAAGCACCCGACCGCAGTTGTGCGATCAGGGTGGTCCTCAATATCAAAGATGATAGGCGTGCTGGACCATTTCAGAAGCTTGCGTGACTCGACGGGTGGCTCCGCCGCATTGACTTCCCGCACCCACTGCTTGAGTTGGCGGTGTGAAGTATGCAGAGAAGCACCGCCATCGACGCACAAGACCTCTGTGGCTTTCTGGAACTCCTGCTCACTGGTCTCGGCGTCATCCATATCTTCGTCGTCGTCATCTTCATCCTTGTCGCGGCCGCGGGGAGGTCTGTCTCCTTGCCGCTGCTTGGCCTTGCCGCGGCGTCCTCCCCGGCCGGCGCGCTTCTTGCCGGATTCTCCATCGCCACCTTGGGCCCTCTCCTTGTCGCGTCGCTCGTATTCGGCTTTTTGCTGCTGGACAAGCTGTTCGACCTTCTTGCAGCTCTGGAGGTCATGGCCCTTGGTGCGGTGGATCTTGCAGTACTGCTTGTCGGTGCCGTCCTGCTTGTCGGCGACTGCCACAGCCTAGCAGTTGGTGCATGCGGCAATCTCCTTGTCGGAGCTACCAACTTTGGCTTTCTTGGCGCCACCTTCGCTGCCGGACTGCTCAATGACTAGCACATCTTTGCCTTTCTTCTTCCTATTCCGCCGCCGATTTTTCTTTGCCGGGGCAGCATCCTCGTTGTCAGATCCTCCTGCTCCTGCATTCTCTCTAGGGAGTTTCCTCCCTTCCTCAGCACGTGCACGCTTGTCGGCCAGGGCATACAGCTCGCTGACGTCTCTGATTTTTCACATCTCCATCTCCTCCCGCATCCTGCGGTTATGCACGTTCTGATCGAACGCGCTGATGACCGCGGCAGGGTGGACATCTGGGATGTTGTGCTGTACACGGGTGAATCTCTGAATGTACTTGCGCAGGGGCTCTCCTTCCTTCTGGGCGAGCAGATGAAGGTCACTCTCTTGGCCATGAGGTTTGTGGCCGCCTGTAAAGGCGCCGACAAACTGATGGCAAAGGTCTGCCCAGGAGGATATGGAGTTGTCCGACAAGTGCATGAGCCAGGACCTGACGTTGGGCTTGAGCACCAGCGGGAAGTAGTTGGCAAGGATCTTGTCGTCCCGTCCCCCGGCAGCATGCACCGCGATGGTGTAGATGCTGAGGAACTCCAACGGATGCGACTTGCCGTCGTACTTCTCTGGTACATCTGGCTTGAAATTCTTCATGCTGGGCCACTGGACTTGCCGCAGCTCACGAGTAAACGCAGGGCAACCTACCGTGTACGGCAAGTCGCCTGGTTCCCCTGGCGCATGCATGTCAACAGAGGGCCCAGTGCGCTGGTCCGACTGACGTCACGCTTCTCTTCAGCGCTTGATGCGCGTACGAGCATCTTCTTGCTGTCGTTCGTGAAGAACTTGGCGCTGATCGCGACGAGCTCGTGGATCTGATGACGCGGTGGAGTCGCTGTCGAGGTGGATCCGGCGAGTCGGCGATCTTGGCCTTCGGGGCGGAGAGTGCATAGTGGTTGCACCCCCATCGGTCTTGTCGCCACCGGCTCGTGCCTGGCTGGCTTGCCGCGGCTGCGACGTGCTCGGCTGCTGTTGAGTGTCGCCGTTGGCGAAGCCGATGAGACTCTGAATGGTGGCCCTCCAATCGTCGATCTTGTCTGCCGTTGGAGGGTAGTCCAGGAGCAGTTGAGCTCGCGCTAAAGCTTCTGCTGCAGTGGCGGGTGGCGGTGGCGAACGGTGCGAGGAGCGGGATATGCTCGGACTTCTAACTATGTTAGAAGGAGCAGTATCCCGTCCAGGCGACCGTGCCTCGCTCGTGCCAGCATGTTGGCGTGCATGCTGGTCTTGAGCACTCCGGGATCCACCAGCTCGATCTTGGTCCAGCAAACGCATGGTACTGTGAGTACCATGACGCTACCGGTCCTGCACCTCCTGAGATGGGCGTGGTGCATGTACGGACGCCGAGGTCTTGGAGTGCGCCCGGTCGTTGTGGGAGCCGGCTACGCCGCCGATGGGCAGCGCAGCCTTGTCCTTGGACCTGGCAGCACCATGAGCTCCCTCGTCGATGCCCGTTCTTCCGCCGGCGTCTGCCCCATCAGCCGTTTGCTCCGGCGGTGGTGGGTAAGGCGCGGACGGAGCAGCCGCCTCCGAAGCCTTCTTCTTCAGCGGCATGTTGATGAAGGTGACGAAGATCTAGCTCGCGTGAACGCCGGATCTGGTTCACACAACCTCGACGCCCCCTACCTGGCGTGCCAAAGATGTTGGGGGACTAATCCACGAACACCTATGGGACCGGCGGACCGAGTCCCTTTCGGTTCGGCGGGGGCGGAGGTCGCACGAAGAGCGGATCGAGGCGAAGCACACGAGCAGTTTACCCAGGTTCGGGTCGCACGGATGCGTAAAACCCTACTCCTGCTTTGTGGTTTGTATTGAGTTCTTTCTCGGGAGCGCGGAGTGCTACAGTACACACCAGCGGCTAACGAGACCGAGCCTCAGTGTTCTCTTTTTCCGAACCCCCTCTACGTTGCACATGGGCCTCCTTTTATATGCTCAAGGGGTCACCGACAGGTGGCAACGGAGACAAAGGGTAAAAATGGAAAGGTGCTGCGGTAGGTACAGCTACCTGCTACAGTGTATCATACCTAACCCTGACGGCAGGGGACAAGGGCATTAAATGCCCGCCTGTGTCGCCTAAATAGTGCAAAAGGGGCCGTCAGGGATGCCACCACTCGCCACGATGGCAATCTTGTCAGCGCCGCTCGCTACTGCGCACCGCTGGCTGCACAGCCTCCCGCCACGCATGCCTGGAAGGGTCCCAGAGCGACATGTTCGTGGATGTGCTGGAGCGCGGGCACAGAGTGGTGGCTTGCCGCGGCAAGCGCCTTGCCGCGGTCGTTGTCTTGTCGCGTCCGGGAGTCTGTCGCTCACCGGGCCTTGCCGGGACGCGAGGCGCGCCGCGGCAAGTTCCTTGAGATGCCTTGTGAGGCCTTCCCGGCAAGCTCCTCTTGCCGGGGTCTTGTCTCCTTAAGCGCCTTGCCTTGGTTGGCCTTCCCGGCAAGCTCCTCTTGCCGGGGTCTTGTGGTGTCTTGGTTTGGATACTTTGTTCTTGAATGGCTCCAAAGGAACCACGGAGGACCTTGGCGGTAACCCGGCAAGCCTTGCCGCGGGATGCTGCGACTGCCCGTGCACAAGTTCGGGATACTAGGGTACCCCTACTCTAGTACACCGACAGGTGGTGTATATGGAGACAGACGGATCTACTGTGGTTGGTGCCGTCCCAGATGGTGGATGAAGACCATGCTAATCCTGATGAGCAGGTAGCATGATTTTAGCTACTTAGCGTTCAGGCTCCTACCAACCTCATCGTTCTTATATGGAGGAGATAGCAAGTATTTTTCCTGTGGAGAATTGGATGACACCACTGTGCAAACATCTACTGCTGCAGCCTGCACGTGTTGTGTCTAATTTTATTGGGACGATCTAGACTATGATGAAAACATCTGGCTGGTGGAGACGATAAATAATTAGTAAGTACGTGACTGCTCTGGCGCTGATGTGATGCCCTATTGCCGAAAACAGTAGTGACAGCAGCAGCACTCACCTCAGGTAATCACGCATCCTAAGCGTTTATTATTTTGTACGTAATTGTTTGTGGATTAATTTTGGAAGGACATATTACAGCTCTACCTTGCTCCATCCCATCTCCATGTCTATCATCGACTCATAATCTCCATCAGTGCTCCAATCCACATAAAAAGACCATGATCCAGTCCAGCAGAATGACCAAGAGCTAGTGACGGTTGATGACTTCAGCAAGGACGATTTTGATCATGGGCTAAGTTAAAAATAAACCCCTCACCTCAACAGCAGGGTAAGCATCAGCACTATGACGTGTCCAAAAAAAAGAATCATGTTATGTTATGTATATAACATTCTGATTAAGTGTTCCTGAATTATAGCAGTAATTTTCTCAATGTTTCTAGGTCATGATGTTTTAGGGATCCAAGGAGTAGATGCACTGACTGCAGTTTGAAGCCAATGACAATTTTGCATGTGACACCATCACTGTTTTCTTTTATCTTATAAGTTGGAAATTTGAAAGTACTTATCTTCATAGACACATGTTTGTTGATGTTTTTCCTAACAATCAGACTAATTGAAAGTCTGTTTCTACGGCTGATGTAATTCAACATTACTATCTTACAGATTTTATATCTTTATTGTCACTAGATGAATTCAGGTCCGCTGGGGTCTTCACTTTACACATGTGTGCATTTAGATAATTTGACATCTAATTGCTGCCATTAGTCGCAAATGGAAGTGCAGTCTGAAAGTTGGAGGATGACATGTTCTCTAGGGTCCGCAATATTTGAAAAAATAGTGGTAAAAGGTAGCACTTGAGAATTCCTGGATGATGTGACTTCTACTTTCTTCTGATGCCCTTTCCCCTTTTCTTCTGTATACATCTCTTGATCTATCAGTTACCTCAGTGTCATGTAAACTACATATAGTTTTGGTACTACTTGATTTGGAAACACCGTAAAAAACATATGATGCGCCAACATAAAGCATCTTATAATTTCAATGTTCGACCTATTTAATGGTGCACTTCAAATGTTTCATT
This sequence comes from Triticum aestivum, assembly GCF_018294505.1. Taxonomy (NCBI): domain Eukaryota; kingdom Viridiplantae; phylum Streptophyta; class Magnoliopsida; order Poales; family Poaceae; genus Triticum; species Triticum aestivum. Next base: position 636,317,084 of record NC_057800.1, on the reverse strand, counting down.
TGTGCTATGCATACATGTAGGCACTAGAGCATATTTCTATCATCTACCTATGGAAGATGATCCAACATGGATGCCCTGAAGAGTACCTGTATGTAGCCTTTTAATTTCTATAACATGCACTCACTACTACCTGCTTTTATGAACTTGATGTGACGTATTGAGAAGTGCAATTAAACAAGTTATTTGTTCAAAATTTCCACACATTTCGCTCAAGTAAAACATGTGTATGTTCAGTTAGTCTTCTTAATGTCTTGACCAATTCGTCAATGAGGCTAAATACCTGTGGTTATATTACGCCTATTGTCCTTTGATATTGTTAAAAGAACTTACCCGAGATATGTAATGCTGATGCTCCTGCTACTTTCGGCCATTATATTATTCAGAATTCTATAAATGCATTCCCAACTGCGCAATCGCTTAGCTTATGGATTTGATTTCTTCTAACTTTATAAATTCACAAAGGATTATAATAAGGCGGCTGAGTTGTTGGATTTAGTAAGTCTATTCCATGTACGTCAAAAATTATGCATGGACAATACATATTAGGCTATATTGGGACACAAGACATGCTCACTACTGGAATTCGACGCACTCGGGGAAGGCGGAAGAAAAACTCGGCAAAGTATTTGGCCGGTGGAACACTCGGAACACATGACTATGTTGGACACCCGCCAACAATGTTTATTCTTCTGGATTATTTTCCACGGGCACTGCAAAGTGGTCTTACACACCAGACATCTAGCCTAAAGAAGGTGACTCTGAATGTCTATGTTGGTTGGTTGCTAGCTTCATGCTAATATTTGATGTGTTTTCCAGAATTAGAAATCCCCATGTAGGATGTTTCTAAAATCTGCGTTTTAATATAACCTGTGTCAGATGTTTCTTTGCCGTTCGAGGATGACTACATGGTGTTGAAGGAAGTGTAGGAATAACCGAATAAGTATCTTAACGAAATGCATGGATAAGATGATGTCTAAGGAAAGGAAAATCAGGGAAGTAACACATGATTTGTTTAGAGTGGTTAGTGTAAAAGCAGATTTAGTTTCAGCAAGAGGTCGATTCTAAAGATAACAACAGGTCAACAGTGCAATAGCTATGATAAGGCGTAACATGGTGGCTGGAAGATATATTTGTGCAATAAGAAGCATGCACATGCAGCGGTATAGTTAGTATGGTATGAGATTGAAAAAGAGTTAATTGAGACATTCAACTCAGGTAGTTGAAAGATTTCCTACTTATGCTCTTTTATGGTTGACCACGCCCTTATTAGATCATGCAAATATAAAAGGGCATATTCTTATTTATAGATAAGTATATTATGGATTTAAGGATTATTTGTAGCATTTTTGTCGATAAAGATACAAAATGAGAGAATGTATATTTGATTGTGTAACTTTCTTTTCCCACGAAATAATTTAGAAATTTGAGCGAGTGGCATAAAAGACAACTGAAAAATCCTTTTCTCTATCGAATCTGCAATATTCAAGATTCAAAAACCAACGATAAGACCACTGATCTATAAACTAATGTTATATATTTTAGAATAATGTGGGATCTGTCATGGTGGAAAGAAAAACATGGAGTCTATTTTCCAGCATAATATTTCCAGTCTCAGTGAATTATATCGAGCATACATTGTGTATTCCTCCCTACAATGTTGTACTAAACCAACGACAATTAATATGGATTGGAGGGAGGACTGCTTTTGTGAGAGAAAGTTTGATTTGAGAAATCTCAGAACACAAGCTGGACATACCAGTTCGAAATTATTAATGTTCACTACTAAAGGTAAATAATAAAAAACTGTAAGAAATACCCTACCTAGATTATTGTAAGAGTTGACACACAAAACAGAAATTAATAATGACACATGACTTCAAGCTAAAAATGTTAGCTTTGAAAATTCTAATAGTACAAAAAGTAGAAATATGAACTTAATTAATTGCAGTTTTTCAAAATATAATTAAAATATGGACCAAGATCTTTCAAAACAAATATGAAAGAGACTAGAAATTTGTGTCCATGCGTTTACATTATAAATTTGAGAAAAAACGAGCATGAAATATTTTTATGTACGAAATTTCAATACAAAGTAAAACTGCAATTTACTATTTGCATTATGGAAATTACCCATTGATACTAAGCACGCGGAATTGTATAGAGCCAATATTGCTTATTAATAATTATTTCAGAAGTTATGTAGTGATTAAACTTCTGATGCATGTGACTTTTTCATGTCGTTAATGTTTATAATTACTAAATGGGTGTAGTTCTAATTTTAGTATTTCCCTCTGTTTTTAGTTATTTTGTAGGAGACAAACCATGACACAAAAACTATTGTAGATTCCAACAACTTATAAAGCTGTAACACATGCTAGCCCGTGCGAATGCATGGGTTGACGACTAGTGTACTAAGTTTATTGTTAATACAATTCTAGCATGAATAATAAACATTTATCATGATATAAGGAAATAAATAATAACTTTATTATTGCCTCTAGGGCATATTTCCTTCAGGTATGTGGACACACTCTCCCCCTCTCGTTGCTATGCATCTCCTAGATAGATCTTGCCTGAGCGTAGGAAATATTTTGAAATTGCATGCTACGTTCCCCAACAGTGGCATCCGTGTCAGGTCTATGCATAGATGATATGCACGAGTAGAACACAAAGAGTTGTGGGCGGTGATCGCCATACTGCTTACCACCAATGTCTTATTTTGATCCGGCGGTATTGTTGGATGAAGCGGCCCGGACCAACCTTACATGACCACGTTCATGAGACCGGTTCCACCGACAGACATGCAACTAGTTTTGCATAAAGGTGGCTGGCGGGTGTCTGTTTCTCCAACTTTAGTTGAGTCAAAATTGACTGCGGTCGGTCCTTGTTGAATGTTAAAAAAACAAACTTGATAAATCACCGTTGTGTTTTTGATGCGTAGGTAGAACGGTTCTTTCTAGAAGCCCGTAGCAGCCATGTAAAACTTGCAACAACAAAGTAGAGGACGTCTAACTTGTTTTTGCAGGACATGTTGTGATGTGATATGGTTAAGACATGACGTGATATACGTTATTGTATGAGATGATCATGTTTTGTAAAAGTTATCGACAACTAGCAGGAGCCTTATGGTTGTCGCCTTATTGTATGAAATGCAAACGCCATGTAATTGCTTTACTTTATCACTATGCGTTAGCGATAGTTGTAGAAGCAATAGTTGGCTAGATGAGCACGGCCCTACGATGGAGATCAAGGTGTCAAGCCGGTGATGATGGAGATCATGATGGTGCTTTGGAGATGGAGATCAAAGGCACAAGATGATGATGGCCATATCATGTCACATATTTTGATTTCATGTGATGTTTATCTTTTATGCGTCTTATTTTGCTTGGTACTGTTGGGTTTTGTAGTAATTTCAAAAAAATTCCTACGCACACGCAAGATCATGGTGATGCATAGCAACGAGAGGGGGAGAGTGTGATCTATGTACCCTTGTAGATCGACAACGGAAGCGTTAACTTGGTTGATGTAGTCGTACGTCTCCACGGCCCGACCGATCAAGCACCGAAACTACGGCACCTCCGAGTTCTAGCACACGTTCAGCTCGATGACGATCCCCGGACTCCGATCCAGCAAAGTGTCGGGGAAGAGTTCCGTCAGCACGACGGCGTGGTGACGATCTTGATGTTCTACCGTCGCAGGGCTTCGCCTAAGCACCGCTACAATATTATCGAGGACTATGGTGGAAGGGGGCACCGCACACGGCTAAG